>NC_081759.1:808128-860628 GCF_963082965.1 Carassius carassius | reverse complement strand
AATTTCTATTTTAACCGAAACTTTTAGACGTACATTTGAAATATGTTGCATCGTAATTACTAGAGGTGTGAACTTTGTGTGATTTAAAAAATGTCGACCTGCACAGGCTGACAGAAACTAGGGCTTGCTGATATCATGTTATGAATCAGACACTTATTACAGAGGTGTTTATTGTGTCCTGTAGGTGCGAGACAACGAGCAGCTGAGCCGACTGGTGCAGGAACAGGAAGTGAGGCTGGAGGAACTGGAGAGACAGGCAGAACGCGCCGCTGAAGAGGCTCAGGATCGACTGCAGATTCTGGAGGACGTCCAGAGCGACAAGGCCACCATCAGCAGAGCCCTGGCCCAGAACCGAGACCTCAAACACCAGCTGGCCGAGCTGCAGAACGGCTTCGTCAAGCTGGTGAGCTCCAGTGACAGATGACTTGTTCGGCAGTGAACCTGACCCCTGACCTCTGACCTCTGTCCTCCTCCAGACCAATGAGAACATGGAGCTGACCAGCGCTCTGCAGTCCGAGCAGCACATCAAGAAGGAGATCGCTCGTAAGATCGGTCAGCTGCAGGAAGATCTGCACAATGCCAAAGAACAGGTGTGAGTCTGCACAGAAATCAAAGGGCTTCCCTAACAGATGATGAACAGCTCGTAATAATATCCAATGGAAAAATTACAAATAAAATCTTGATATAGCTTATAGGAAAACGCAAGTGGCTGAATCCTGAATAAATCTGAAGGTTGCTTCACAGTAAAAAGAATAACGCAAGCACCATGTCTTCAACGTGCATTTTGGGAAATTAATATGCGATCGGTTCACTTTATGCATTTGCATAAATTCCAAGATTTTTGTGGACCGCATTTCAACCAAAAATAAAAGCTCGAGGATTTAAAATGTTTAAAACGTCGGGGTTTGGAAGTACAGAATTTAAAACAGAAATATTATTATTGTGACTATTATTATTATTGTGAGTATTATTGTGTAGCGTAAAATATAATTATCTAATTTTAATTTTAATATCACAGCACAGTTACAACAGTAACATAATTCTTCATTTTTGTTAGTTAAAACATTAATCATAATTATTATTATAACAACAGCAATGATATTAATGGTCTTTTTATATTTTTTATAACATTTAATACTAATTGAATCTAGCTACAAGGACAAAATAAAACACTTACTAAAAAAATATTAAATATTTAATTTGTTTACTTGCTTGTTGTCATGTGACTATCAACCAACATTTGAGAATTGTGTGCATGTGAATGTGTTATTAAATTATTGAAATATTACCCTAAAACCTCTGGGGGACTTCAAGAACATATTTTGAATTGTTTGTTAAAAATCTATTTTAGTGTCATCATTGATACTATGTATATCTTTCTATTGTTGTTCGTACATTTGTTTTATTTCAAGTAAAAATTATTTTTTAATGATTAATTTTGATGAACTATAATATCCCTGATCTTCTGTGTAATACACTGTGAACCTGATATGGTAATGAATTCAAAGGTGAAGTGATTTCAGTGCAGCTGTAGTGTTTGCGCTCCTGACCTCGTCTGTGGTCTTCCTCCGTCAGCTGCAGGAGAAGTGTGGAGAGCTGGTGTCTGTGCAGGAGCAGAGGGATCAGTGTCTGGCTCAGCTGCAGCAGTACAGCGCTGGTTACCAGCAGCTGGTGACGGAGCGAGAGCATCTGCACCATCAGTTCCTGCAGCAGACGCAGCTGATGGACCGACTGCAGCACGACGAGGTGCAGGGCAAAGTGCAGCTGGAGCAGAGTCACGTGCAGCTGCAGGAGGCGCAGGTACACACCGCCGCTTGACCATCTTCAACCCTAACACTAATCACACTGGTACGCTCCAAAATATCAATCATATTCTCCAGCCGTGCTCTCACTCTTTTCTCCAATATCAGTTTGACACACTTCAGAGTGTGCATTTTAATTATGTCATCAGTAGCACAGGTGTATTTGTGGCAGTAGCCAACAATACATTGTATGGGTCACAATTATAAATGTCTCTTTTATGCCAAAAATCATTAGGATATTAAGTAAAGATCATGTTCGTGAAGATATTCTGTAAATTTCCTACTGTAAATATATCAAAACTTAATGTTTGATTAGTAATATGCATTGCTAAGAACTTAATTTGAACAAATTTAAAGATGATTTTCTCAATATTTAGATTTTTTTGCTCCCTCAGATTCCAGATTTTCAAATAGTTGTTAATAGAAGTTATTGCGGTGTGAATCTGCTGCATTACTGCCCCCTGCAGGAGAAACTGAAGCAGCTGGCCAGAGATAACGAGGAGCTGAAGACGGAGGTGCAGGAGCTGCTGAACACCTCACACAGAGACCACGGTTAGTCTCTCTTCACTCTGACACGTGTGTGTGAGAACGATCTGTTTCACCGCACTAACTCTACTGGTGATTACGGTGCCTACTGATGTTAACAGGTGATGGCGTGGAAAGTCATTCTCTCCCGGAGAGCTTCCAGAAGTCACACATCGTCATCCCAGAAGACTTTGAGAGCAGAGAAGAGATGGTGAGGTGTTTAAAAGTGAACAAAATAAAATTGAATAGACATGTTTTCCTTAATAAATGTTAAGTGAACTCTTCTTTTTCTCTGGTTGTAGGAGGAGTTCATTCACTCTGCTGTGTCTCGTCTGGAGGAAGAGCGAGATGAGATGAGCCGCCGGTTCGAGGAGGAGAGGAGACTTCATCACACTCTCCGACAGCAGATGAGCCACGAGCAGCATCATCAGCATCATCACAGCACAGGTGCAGCTATACACTGTCTTCTTGTTTTTAATGCACTTTAAGACATTTATACATTAAGATTTATTTTAGATTTTTGAAAAGTCATCAAAGCTGCATTTATTTGATTAAAAATACACAAACAATTGCTAAATATTATTCCAATTTAAAACAGCAGCTTTCTGTGTGAATCTGTGTTAAAGTGTAATGTATTTCTGTGATGCTCCGCTGTATTTTCAGCATCATTCCTCCAGTCTTCAGTGTCACATGATCTTCAGAAATCAGGAAAATATGATGATGATTTACTGCTCAAGAAACATTTCTGATTATTATCAGTGTTGAAAACAAATGTGCTGCACAATATTTCTGTATTCTGTAGAACCCATGATATATTACACTAAAACAAAGAAATTAACATTTTCGCTTGATCAAAAGCAACATTAAAGACAATTATAATGTTACAAAAGATTTCTATTTCATATAAATGTAGTCTTTCGAAGTATATGTTTGTCAAAGAATCCTGAACAAGAAAAAATGTATCCGTTTCCTCAAAAATAGTCAGCAGCAAAAACACTGATTGTTTGTTACTTGACAATACAAGAAAACCTCAAACAACATAATAACATGTTTAGCTTTTGTCCGTTTGGTTTAGCTTCTCTAAATATTTGAGTCTCTGACTTCTTCTGTAGCAGGCTCTGACGGGGTCTCGGTGGAGGTGCACGAGGCTCTGCGGGGGGCCATGGAGAAACTCCAGGAGCGTTTCACAGCACTGATGCAGGAGAAGGTGGATCTGAGGGAGAGACTGGAGGAGCTGGAGCACCGCTGCATTCAGCTGTCAGGAGAAACAGACACCATTGGTGAGTCACACACACACACACACACACACACACACACACACACAGGGAGGACTCATCAAGCACTTCTGTCTGTGTGTGTGTAGGTGAATACATCGCGCTGTATCAGAACCAGAGAGCCATCATGAAACAAAGACACTTTGAGAAAGAGCAGTACATCAACCTGCTGGCCAAAGACAAGGAGGAGATGAAGGTACGAGGAGCAGCTGTGTGATGGAGTGATGTAGGGGTGCGCGATAAATATCGTACGATAATTAATACGCATCTCGTCAGTAAAGCCGGTTATCTAATCAGTGGTTAATTCCATCAGGTGCGTGATTTCACATAGAGCAGCTGTTACTTCACGGAGCCGTTGTTAACTGACTAGCTGCGCAAATAAACGATGATAATGAATGTGGATTTGCGCAGCTAGTCAGTTAACAACGGCTCCGTGTAGTAACAGCTGCTCTATGTGAAATCACGCACCTGATGGAATTTACCACTGATTAGATAACCGGCTTTACTGACAAGGTGCACATTTAATTATCGTACGATATTTATCGCGCACCCCTAGAGTGATGTCTGTGGCGTGATGTTGACCTGTGTGTGTGTGTGTGTGTTCAGGCGAAGCTCGCGGAGCTGCAGGATCTGGTCATGCGTCTGGTGGGCGAGCGGAATGAGTGGTACAGCAGATACATGAGCGCCGTCAGTAACCCTGACCTCCTGTCCTCTGGAGGAGAACACGTCCATCCTGCTGACGGACACACGGATAGCCCAGGTGCCACAGCACAGACACACTCAGACCGATTCAGACACACTCGGACCGACACAGACACACTCGGACCGACACAGACACACTCGGACCGATTCGACACAGACACACTTGGGGAAGTTGTGGCCTAATGGTTAGAGAATCGGACTCACAATCGAAGGGTTGTGGGTTCGAGTCTCGGGCCGGCTGGAATTGTGGGTGGGGGGAGTGCATGTACAGTTCTCTCACCTCCCTCAATACCACGATTTAGTTGCCCTTGAGCAAGGCACCGAACCCCCAACTGCTCCCCGGGCGCCGCAGCATAAATGGCTGCCCACTGCTCCGGGTGTGTGTTCACAGTGTGTGTGTGTGTGTGTTCACTGCTCTGTGTGTGTGCACTTCGGATGGGTTAAATGCAGAGCACAAATTCTGAGTATGGGTCACCATACTTGGCCGAATGTCACGTCACTTTCACTTTCACACTCGGACCGACACAGACACACTCGGACCGATTCGACACAGACACACTCGGACCGATTCAGACTTACTCGGACCGATTCGACACAGACACACTCGGACCGACACAGGCACACTCGGACCGATTCGATTCAGGCACACTCGGACCGATTCGATTCAGGCGCACTCGGACCGATTCGATTCAGGCGCACTCGGACCAATTCGATTCAGGCGCACTCGGACCGATTCGATTCAGGCACACTCGGACCGATTCGATTCAGGCACACTCGGACCGATTCGATTCAGGCACACTCGGACCGATTCGATTCAGGCACACTCGGACCGATTCGATTCAGGCACACTCGGACCGATTCGATTCAGGCACACTCGGACCGACACAGGCACACTCGGACCGATTCGATTCAGGCACACTCGGACCGACACAGGCACACTCGGACCGATTCGATTCAGGCACACTCGGACCGACTCGATTCAGGCACACTCGGACCGACACAGGCACACTCGGACCGACTCGATTCAGGCACACTCGGACCGACACAGGCACACTCGGACCGACACAGGCACACTCGGACCGATTCGATTCAGGCACACTCGGACCGACACAGGCACACTCGGACCGACTCGATTCAGGCACACTCGGACCGACACAGGCACACTCGGACCGACACAGGCACACTCGGACCGATTCGATTCAGGCGCACTCGGACCGACACAGGCACACTCGGACCGATTCGATTCAGGCACACTCGGACCGATTCGATACAGGCACACTCGGACCGATTCGATTCAGGCACACTCGGACCGATTCGATTCAGGCACACTCGGACCGATTCGATTCAGGCACACTCGGACCGATTCGAGTCAGGCACACTCGGACCGATTCGATTCAGGCACACTCGGACCGATTCGATTCAGGCACACTCGGACCGACACAGGCACACTCGGACCGACACAGGCACACTCGGACCGACTCGACACAGGCACACTCGGACCGACTCGACTCAGGCACACTCGGACCGACTCGACTCAGGCACACTCGGACCGACTCGATTCAGGCACACTCGGACCGACACAGGCACACTCGGACCGACTCGATTCAGGCACACTCGGACCGACTCGATTCAGGCACACTCGGACCGATTCGATTCAGGCACACTCGGACCGACACAGGCACACTCGGACCGATTCGATTCAGGCACACTCGGACCGACACAGGCACACTCGGACCGATTCGATTCAGGCACACTCGGACCGACACAGGCACACTCGGACCGATTCGATTCAGGCACACTCGGACCGATTCGATTCAGGCACACTCGGACCGATTCGATTCAGGCACACTCGGACCGATTCGATTCAGGCACACTCGGACCGATTCGATTCAGGCACACTCGGACCGACACAGGCACACTCGGACCGACTCGACACAGGCACACTCGGACCGACTCGACACAGGCACACTCGGACCGACTCGACACAGGCACACTCGGACCGACACAGGCACACTCGGACCGATTCGATTCAGGCACACTCGGACCGATTCGATTCAGGCACACTCGGACCGATTCGATACAGGCACACTCGGACCGATTCGATTCAGGCACACTCGGACCGATTCGATTCAGGCACACTCGGACCGATTCGATTCAGGCACACTCGGACCGATTCGATTCAGGCACACTCGGACCGATTCGATTCAGGCACACTCGGACCGATTCGAGTCAGGCACACTCGGACCGATTCGAGTCAGGCACACTCGGACCGATTCGATTCAGGCACACTCGGACCGACACAGGCACACTCGGACCGACTCGACACAGGCACACTCGGACCGACTCGACTCAGGCACACTCGGACCGACTCGACTCAGGCACACTCGGACCGACTCGATTCAGGCACACTCGGACCGACACAGGCACACTCGGACCGACTCGATTCAGGCACACTCGGACCGATTCGATTCAGGCACACTCGGACCGACACAGGCACACTCGGACCGATTCGATTCAGGCACACTCGGACCGACACAGGCACACTCGGACCGATTCGACTCAGGCACACTCGGACCGACACAGGCACACTCGGACCGACTCGACACAGGCACACTCGGACCGACACAGGCACACTCGGACCGACTCGACACAGGCACACTCGGACCGACTCGACACAGGCACACTCGGACCGACTCGACACAGGCACACTCGGACCGACTCGACACAGGCACACTCGGACCGACTCGACACAGGCACACTCGGACCGACACAGGCACACTCGGACCGACTCGATTCAGGCACACTCGGACCGACTCGATTCAGGCACACTCAGACCGACACAGGCACACTCGGACCGATTCGATTCAGGCACACTCGGAGCGACACAGGCACACTCGGACCGATTCGATTCAGGCACACTCGGACCGATTCGATGCAGGCACACTCGGACCGACTCGATTCAGGCACACTCGGACCGACGCAGGCACACTCGGACCGATTCGATTCAGGCACACTCGGACCGATTCGATTCAGGCACACTCGGACCGATTCGATTCAGGCACACTCGGACCGATTCGATTCAGGCACACTCGGACCGACACAGGCACACTCGGACCGACTCGATTCAGGCACACTCGGACCGACACAGGCACACTCGGACCGACTCGATTCAGGCACACTCGGACCGACACAGGCACACTCGGACCGACTCGATTCAGGCACACTCGGACCGACACAGGCACACTCGGACCGACTCGATTCAGGCACACTCGGACCGACACAGGCACACTCGGACCGACTCGATTCAGGCACACTCGGACCGACACAGGCACACTCGGACCGACACAGGCACACTCGGACCGACTCGATTCAGGCACACTCGGACCGACACAGGCACACTTGGACCGACACAGGCACACTCGGACCGACTCGATTCAGGCACACTCGGACCGACTCGATTCAGGCACACTCGGACCGACACAGGCACACTCGGACCGACTCGACACAGGCACACTCGGACCGACTCGACACAGGCACACTCGGACCGACTCGACACAGGCACACTCGGACCGACTCGACACAGGCACACTCGGACCGACTCGACACAGGCACACTCGGACCGACTCGACACAGGCACACTCGGACCGATTCAGACACAGGCACACTCGGGCCGATTCGACACAGGCACACTCGGGCCGATTCGACACAGGCACACTCGGACCGATTCGACACAGGCACACTCGGACCGATTCGACACAGGCACACTCGGACCGATTCGACACAGGCACACTCGGACCGATTCGACACAGACACACTCGGACCGATTCGACACAGACACACTCGGACCGACACAGGCACAGACACACTCGGACCGATTCAGACACACTCGGACCGATTCGACACAGACACACTCGGACTGGGCCAATACTTTATACTCTGTATATATTTTTCTTATGCTCTGTTTTAAGCTATTTCGATTTAAGAATAATTGCAATATTTTAATGCATTAATTTATAGTAAAAAAGGAAAATTCGTAAATATAAATGTTTCTACTTGTGCTCAGTTTTAAACTATTTCTTCAGCAAGAAATATCTTTGAGGGTGTTAAAAAAAAAAAAAGAAAACATGGAAATGCAATAGTCAGAAAGCTTGAGAATCCTAAAACCATTTGATAAATCACTTCATGTGTGACATTTTCTGTCTTCTGTTTTGTTAAAGCCCTTATTATTTTGTGTCTGGTTATTATTTGTGTTTTATTACACACTGAACTGTGTCTGGCATTTAATTCAGCTTTAACTCTTATAGCTCTTAATAATTCAAGAATGTTGTCATCCGAGCTCTGATGGAATCTACAGACAGTTTTTGCATCATCAGATTAGACAAAATATAATTTACTCTAATATTACAATCTTATGAGCAGCTGATTGATGTTTTCCTAAAGTGTTCCGTCTTCTCTCAGCCGTTCTGGACCTGAGCGCAGCGGAGGAGGCGTCTACAGCGTCTCAGTCCAGCTCAGACCCACACACTCAATCCCAGAGTTCAGAGAGACCAGGATCTGCTCCGGACGGCCCGTCCCTGAGACCCACAGAGGACGGCACGGCCCGCCAGATCATGCAGCTCCTGCAGGAGATCCAGAACCCTCAGGCCAGACCCGCTCCCTTCCTGGGAGAGAACCCCTGCATCCCCTTCTTCTACCGGCCGGACGAACAAGACGAGGTCAAGATCCTGGTGGTCTGACAGCGCCCGTCTCTGTTTGATGATACAGACATGTATCAAATGGAATTCCCTAATAGTTTCTCTGGTTTTTCCAGCGAATCAGAGATACTTGATGACTTCTGAAGCTCTCCGGCTCCGCTTGGTTTGTCTGTAAACCAGTTAATCCATCAGAATATCAGTTTCTGCTGCTCTGTGTCTTGTCCCGCTCTCATTTGTCCTTTTTCACGTCATCAAGTGCGTGCAATAGACAGCTGACAGATCAGTGATTCACATCGGTATGATTCAGTAATGAACTCACACACTAACTAGGGTACAGTAATGAGTAGTATTGATATGATAAAGCAGGTCTGGACTGAGATGAGGAAGTGTTTTCTGAGAAAATCAGACAATGATCGGAAATGAATCGGAACTACATCTTTACAAATGAATCATCCGATCTGTACGTGCTTTGTGCATCACATTGTAGGCTAGAGCCGAAAGTGTTCAGTAGACACACAAACTGTGTTCTAATTGGGATTTATGGAAAGCACCTTGTGTTTTTTCCAGACCGCCTGAGATGTTGGCGATTGTTTGTGGTCCGTCAGCCGAAAAGTTTGGAGTGGCGTTTGTGTGTGGCATGAATGATAAGAGTTATTATGAGAGCTGTACATCTATTAGAGAGAACGATTTGTAATAATTCCTTGAGCTTTGAAACGTCCTCAACCATCAGAAACTCTCATCAGATTTGGCAACACTTTCTCTGAAGATAAAGCTCTTCTTCATGTCTTGCAGTTGTGTGTTTTTGTAAATAAATGTAATCGCAGCTACACCTTTAAAGAGTGGGATGCATTTTACATGCGTTATGCTCTTTAGAAGTGTATGCATATGAATCTACAGGTACTTACGAAAACATTCAACCAGTTCTGAAGTAGAATACATTGTGCATTGCTCTCTAATGCATTATTCAGACAGCATTTCTGTGTCTGTATTCACCTGAAGAACTGGAGTTTTCATCCTGATGCACTTTCTGCATCATTTCTATCTGCGCTCTCCATGTATGCACATATTTTCCAGTGATATTTTGGGCCGTGGGCTTTAATCAGACGTCGATTGTTTTGCAGAAACATGTAACAGAGGTGTAAATAGTGTAACTGTGTATCATACTATATATTGACTGAGGTTTGCCTGCCGAAGACTCGGATGAATCTAGAGAAGACGTGATGTTTGTGTGGTTTCATACTGCGGCTGAACTAAAGGAGAATTCTATTTATTTGGGATAATTACACACTAATCTGTTTTATTTTAGACTGGTGGATGAACACAATGAAGGAATAATGAGTAGTTTGTGCAGAAATACTTCTGTGTTGATTTTCCTCCTAAATAAACCCGATTGAGCAAAATCAAGCCCGGATTATGTCTGAAGTTGATGATTTGGGAATCGTTCTGTGTCGAGGATGAGATGAAACACATGGGTTCAGGTATTTGTTGGATGTGATGTACTGTTTAAACCCTTTGAATGTTTTTGAATGTTTCCACATGAGATTAAAAAACATGCTTTGATCAATTCTAAGTAACAATGTTATAATTATGCCATAAAAGTTGACATTTATATACTGATTGACAGTTTTGTCTTTTTGTTCTATTTTCATTTTATAATTTATCATTATTGTGACTTTTTTTTTCTATCCTATAATTATGACTTAATCTCATAATCTCTTTATTTCATAATTATAATTTACCATATTGGTTATTCATTATAATTTACCATCCCATAATCATACTTGTTAATTTAGATTTTTCTCAATGTCATCATTCTGAATCTTAATTTAAATTATTTAATTTGGACCATTTCATAATTATGACTCATGCATAAACAACTTTATCTCCTAAGTGTGATAATTCTGACTTTTTGTGTAATAATTAGGACTGTCATAATTTCGACTTTATATAATTATGACTAAGTCAATTTTGACTTGTTCAGTTATGATTTGATTTAAGTTTTGACAACCTCAAAATCATTTTTTTTTTAAGTTCATCTCAATTACAGAATAGTATGTCATAATTTTAGATCTATAATTCTATTAGTATATAATTGATTTATAATCTCATAACTGTGACTTGGTATCTCGTAATTGTTATTTTGTCATAATTTCGTTTTTTCATATAATTATGTTAAGACAAGTCAAAAAATCATGACAACTGTTTTGCCTTTTTATTTCATAATTTTGACCCGTTTCATAATTATGACTCTGTGTCAATTTTGATTCTCATAATTGAGTTTAACAGTCGTGGAAAAAAAAGACATACAAAGTTATCGTTATGAGATAAAAGGCATGATTGTGATATGATGTTAATCTATTTGAAGTTAAAAGTCAAAAATGACACTAAGTTATAATTATGGAATACGAACTCAAGTTACTAGTATAAGTTTAATGCACCTCATAATTATGATTGTCATAACTGCAATCGGTAACAATTTAGACTTTTTAGGTCATAATTGTGGTTTTTACCAAATCATTTTTTTTTCTTATGTGACGGAAATGACCTTCCATAGAAACACATCGACACAGCATTTCATTTCATATTTGAATTGTATGCTAAACTATCTTTTAAGTTCTCAGAAGACAAGAAAAATGACAGAAAACAACATTTCAGTACACTGAAGTTTAATGTTGACAAAGTCCAGCTTGACAAACTCGTCCAAGCAGAACACGTTACACACACACACACACACACATTCATTCACACGTTACACACTCAGTATCATAACACCTTTCTGTCCAAACACAGAAAGAGGTCTGCTTGATTTACCCATAATAATTTAATATTCAGTAATCATACATGTGGACTAGTCTCTAAACAGTGGAAGCACAATTTGCATAAATGCACCACAAAGACACAGGACTCACTTAAGATACAGTATATCCATGACAAACTCTTAAATAACTGTAAATATTTTCTGTTTAGTGGGTCTCACTAAGACCTCCCAGTGGATTCTGGGAAGATTTGGTGTGCATGTTGAAGACAGAAACATATTATTGATATATGGTACAGATGAAACTGTCTGCTCATGCCACAACATCAACGATCAGCAACACAGACTTTATAATCTTTAGAATTATTACAACAAACGACAGATTCACTGAACAAACTGGAATGATTTCTATGCATAGACCATCTTGAGATCTTAAATTACAGACAATAAAATCAGACTTGAGAAACATTTGCATAATCTCAATGCACAGGACAGTTTTTCAGCACACATGAAAAATGTCCATTGGTGGCGATCAAAGGTGCTTTAAACTATTTATAATATCCAAATTTTTAATCTGATACAAAATCGTTTGTGGCTTGATTGATGCGGTGGAATCAATAAAAATAGCTTACAGCACCTTCAATCATATGCAGCTATGTTCAGAATATCATACTTCTGTTATTATTACTGCCGTGTATAGTATACACACCATTCACAGTGTGCATATGATCTGTATGAACACCCAAATTACAGACTACGTTTGCAAAAATTAGCAAATTTATCAGACTTAAAAATGCAAAAAGAACTAAATTTAAACATGCAACGAGCCGACAATGTTGCATACTACTGTTTAGCATTGAATAGTGCACTTCCACATGCTATGTGTTAAAAACAGTAAGCAGTGTATACTGTATAGTAAGGATATACAGTGAGCAAGTATTAAATTCCAAACATAGCCTGTGTGTGGAAAACCATCTGGACATGATCATTCAACAGTCTTCAGCATCAGTCTCTACTCGTTATTGACTCATTTGTAAACACACAAGCATCTTGTTCAGCTCGAGGACGTGTGTTCACCCTAAAACAGCACTTTTGTATTTAAAGTGACACTCTCTAATTCAATCCAGCCCCACCGAAGGCTCAGATTCACTGATGAATGAATGATTTCTGAGCACAATCACTGAGAGTGAACACACGTCCTCGTAGTTTACATCGCCACAAGGTTTGCACTGCAAGAACATCCCTACTTTAGTGCATTTTTCAGGGTTTCCGGTAGCTGAACCTCCTTTTAACTGGAAAAATGGACTAAAATAAGGATTGTTTGCAGTGTGGGGAATAAATGGCTGTGGAACAGATATATACAAAAATATATTTTGAAGAGCAAATAGTTTCGGGTCCCATTGAGTTTCACAGTACTGTTTGTCCAAACTATAGAAGTCAATGGGACCCGAAACTGTTTAGTGCTTCAGAATATTATCTTTTGTGTTCCACGGAAAAAGGAAAACTGATTGGAATCGACACGAGGGTGAACTATCCCTTTAACGAGTTTCTTGAAGGTTTGATGGTCGTGATACTGATCTCCACAATGAGCTTCAAACTGGTTTCTCAATCCGAGGATGCTGGAAACATCTGGAAGGTTTCTCTTGTGCTGGTGGGTTTGGGTTTTTTTACTTGACGGGGAGGAACAAAAGAAGAAATGATGCTAAGGGTCGCGTGGAGAAAAGGGGCGAGAAGGGTCACCTGTGTTTGACCGGCTGAGCATGAAAGCAGAGAAGAAGAAAAGACAGAGTGAGCATCGAAACTGTCCTCAGAGTCACACAGAGAGAAGACAAACCCCACGAGTCCTCTTTACCAAATTCAAACCTCTACATAACTTCCATTAATACAATACATTTCAGTATCACACAATAATTCAGATCTTATCTATTAAGAATCAAGAAGAAATGTAATATTGTTGCCACACAAAGTATTTGTACACTAAAGTCACGCCTAAAATGTCTAAATGTCAATCATTTTATCAAATTGATTAGCTTTTTAAAACTTTTCAGATTATTTTGGAATCCCTAATTTTTTAAAAGTCGACTGTATGTTAACATGTATAAAGACTTAAAATTAATACCAAAAAATGTGTAAAACGTTATTCTGTAAGTAAGTATATACTTACATTATATCATTTTTTTTTACTAACTTTATTATTTTAGTAAAAATAATACATTTTAAATCTTATTTTCGATCATATTTATTTTCCTAGTACTCTCGCTCTAGAATACTTAATTTTGGTTGGTCAATCACGTTATTTAATATGCTGAATAATCAGCGCTCATTTATTATTATTTAATGATTCCATTACAATAATACAATTTTAACATATACAGTGCAACAAAAATATATTTCACTGTAACCTTCAACAAAAACATTTTATTTTCAATCGTCACGCGTCTTGTATCACTCCGCTGTCCCGCTTTGCCGCGTTTCAAATTTGGCGCCATCTTGCGTCTCAAACGGTTATTGTTCGGTTAAAAATGCTGTCAGATGATTTTTGTTTTTAGGGTGACAATTAAACTTTTAATTGACATTTTTGTTTGTTTTAAGTTGGAATTACCTCAGAGACGATGGAGCGCACGCGAACATGTGTGTTTTCTGCGTAAGTCCGGTTTAAATGTCAAATAAGGAAACATTAGGGGCTTGTCTCGATTCGACAACAGGTAAGACTCGGATTATTATCTGCCGCTGTGCAGCAAACAACATTATCAACTGTCAAACAAAGTGTTTAGTGATTTTAAAAGCTGGTTTAGACTAGTTTAAACTCGGAGGTGTTTTGTTTTAGTGATGAGCGCTTTCAAAACACTAACGTTACTACGTTACGAACGTTTCGAAGTGTCGATGAAAGATCTCGGTGAACACATGAACCAGTGTGACATATTTTACTGATCTAGGGTCAGCTTTATCATTTAAAATCACCGTTGATGACGTATGTACAGAATAATAAGCCTGATCAAACTTTGTTATAAATTAATAATAGAATACAAAATATACACATACTTAATTAAATATACGTTAGTTTACAAATTATTAAATATTAATTGAGTAACATTACACATAAAAAATATTGAAATAATGTATTTACATGGTTTCGACCAGCAGGTGTCGCCAGCGTGCACTGCGAAAAAGTGAATCATTTTATGAACCATATGATTCATTTGAATCAGTTGTGTTTTCCTCATAACACCCATGTGAAAAACTCTGTCACTATCGAATGTCATGACATTTAGACATTTAATTGTGGCTTAAGTGCAAGTTATTTTATTGTTGACTTAGATTGTCTAGATTTAAACTTTTTTTAGAATGTTTAAATCTAGATATAAACTTTGTCCATTCTTTGTGTGCAACATTTCCGTCAGTGACTTTCTCTGCCTACATACAGTAAGAGACTCGTGATTCAGAGAGGGAAAGACTCATGTGTATTAATGACTGTGGAACTATGGGAAAGTGTATTACCCTTCGGGGAGTCGGTGTCGTCTTCTGGCCCGTGAGCTCAGGGACCACTGCAGCCAAACACACATACGAAACAAAAACAAGAAGAGCCAAAGTAATGAACAGAAATACAGATGCACACAAGCTCATTCCAGAAGATGCAGTTATCACGAGACTCCAGATCACACTTTGGAGAGATAATGCATCCTTAAACAGCAGGAAATCAAGCATTTGAGAGCCAAAAGAAGCTTAGAGATACAGAAAGAAGAAGAAATGCATTTATCAAACCCTGTGCTCATTCATCTAACTTTTCTAGTCAAGCTCATTCTTTAAGTTAAGGAGGATAAACAGTGATGTTAAACTCATCAACCAGCTGTCAAAGAGTTTAAGTTCATAAAAATGTCGTGTTGTAGATCTACGTTTCCTAAATAAGGGCTTCCAACCTTCCAGCTCTCAAGATAGTCAATATTCCTCAAGTTTGTTTCCTTTTCTAAATTTTGGTCTGACGATGACAGAACTTTATAAAATGAAAGGTTAAACTGTGACAGAGGGTTGTAGAGTTGTATGATGTGTGTGAGTTGAGGAGCAGGAAGGGGAGGAGTTCTGGTGGAGTGGGCATGTCTGTCTGTCCGTGTCTGTCCTCGCTGTCTGTCACGAGGTTTGGGAGGGGCTAATAGTCTAAGAGGGAGGAGTCTGTGGGTCGGTTGGGTCGAGTAGGTGATGCTGGGGGTCGTCGGCTGCCATGGAAACACAGAGAGAAGATGGATGAGTAACACACACACACACACACACACGCACACAGCAAACATCCACAAAATTATGTTCATTAAATGTGAAAATTTCGTTCACATGAGAAAGTATAAATATTTTGCACTGAGTAATTTTCTCTCATTAGAGTTCATGAAAGTAAAATACAGTAAATTACTGAAAGCAGCATCATTCAGGATATTTAATCTCATAGTTTTGCCATTGTTATGAATCAGATATGTCTTATCATAATATTAATAACTTTTTAATAGAATGTATTTAAAATAAATTCAAACTTTATTAGGGTTAGGGTTTATTAGGTTTAATGGTGATAAAATAAATTCTGCAAGAAATAACTAAATGTGTGTGTGTGTGTATATATATATATATATATATATATATATATATATATATATATATATATATATATATATATATATATATACTAACCATTATTTAATAATACAAATTATACTTTTTATTAAATAAAAAAAGATTAATATATTTATTTAAAAAAGCAAAACAGCATTTTTGACATTAAACAAAATCAAGAAATCAATTAAATAATAGTTCAATATCTAATAATAAAATATCTAATAATAATTTAATAATATTAATACTTTTCATTGAATACAAATGTTATAAATTATTGTTTATTTGTTTGTTTATTAAAAACAACAAAAAATAAAACGGTTTGATCAATATTGATCCTGTGCAGACAGAGACATGTTTTGAAACATGTTAAACAGCATTCAGAGATCACACCATGACAGAATGAGATGCCATGAAGAGACAAACAACATGGACACTTCACCTTTGACCCCACTGTTCAGTTTCACCCAAAAGGTCACATGTGCAGCATTTGACTGGATGTTTGTAGTGGTTTTTTATAAAAAAGGATCATAAATAACGAGGGCAAAACTGAAATTAAACAAGTGCACAGGATTGCAGAAGGAAAGGCTTTTCAGATCTTAATAAATGAAATAAAACTGAAACCAAATCAACCTGATGCACACATTCAGAGAACTGGTGTAATGTTTGCACATTACAGAGTCTGTTCTGAGACCTGCTGTCCATCAAAAAAAAAATCACCAATCAGAAAATGAGATGCAAGCTGGGAAAAGATGTGATTGGCTGTCGGAAAGATTTTCACATTCAGTAATTTAGATCTGCTATAAACATGTAGAAGAACATGACATGCTGTTGATTTACCCCAGATAATACTGTAACTGACTCATCCCTGAGTCTGTCAATAGAAAGCCAACTGCATGTCTCAGAGCTTTGGTTGCATTTAACCAGAACATTCCCATTGAAAGTGTTTATGTCTAATGTCAATTAAAAGCGTCCCAATAGATCACCTCTGGACTGTTGTATGTGTGTGTGCGAGGGTCTCAGAGACAGTGGGTCATGCAGAGGGACGGGGAATGGCAAGAGAGAACCACAGACGTACCAGAAGTGTTAGTCCTCATTGGTCACTGATTGTAATTCTGTGAAAAATGATCAATATCAGCAGGAGGGGCGGAGCCAGAGCGATGGGAGGAGCAAGAGAAGGATGAGCGAGACACACACAGTTAACATGGAGGAGACAGAAACATCAACACTTCTCCAATCCAAGCTAACCAGAGACTGACGTCCAAAACCTCTGTCTGAGGATTTAACAGCCAATTATGAATTTCAAAGCATCCACAATATGTCAGAATCATCTTAAGCCATTATGGATTTTTTTTTTAAGTTCAGAGGTTTTGCAAATCATGTGCATTTGCATATTTAATTTATCAGGGACTTCAGCGTTGAAATTAGGATTTATTTCGGGTCAGAATGAAAGGTGTGTGAGTGACTGCTGGGATGTGTGTGTGTGTGTGTGTGTGTGTTGCTGCCAGGATGCAAGCACTTTCTGTTAGTGTTAGAAAGAGTCAAATCACACGCAACAGAGAACAAATTCAGCAATGAAAACAAAACTGAAGCAGAAACATCCCTCCGGCCGTCCTGTGGACAGTTAGTAAAGCGTCTGAAGTGTGCCGGCGTGATCCAGACATTCATTCATGAGATATGCTGCTGACTGTCAGAGCTGGGTGATATAGTTAAAGCGTTCAAATTAATTAGATTTATAAGCCCTTTGATGATGTTTTGATGTACCATCATTTCATTTAAACAATCGTAGGCAAGATGCACAGTGCTAAATACCAGATGTAAACAGGGAAAAGATATTTAATCAGTCTGTAAGTTTGTAATTTATTTTTATACATACATGTATATTAAGTACCATTTAAATTTAGGGTATGCACGATATTTTCTGAAATAAATGATTACTTAAATTTACTACAGATTCACTACAAATTTTTATGTTTTTTTTATAAATTTTTATAAATTTTTACAAATTTGAATTTTTACATTTTTATGTTTTTAAAATATAAAACTTCTTTACTTAAACAACTATTTAAAATATTTTTTAATGATAATTCTTTTTCCAAGGAGGCAGTAAATGGATCAAAAGTGACATCAAGAACATTATTTATAATGTTACAATTTAAAATAAATGTTGTCCTTTTGACCTTTCTAATCATTTGTGAATCCTGAAAAATTTAATTTGTCACAGTTTCCACAAAAATATTGTGCAACACAACTGTGTTCAACATTGATAATAATTAGAAATGTTTCTCGAGCAGTAAATCATCATATTATTCTGATTTCTGAAGACACTGTGTCACTGAAGACTGGAGGAATGATGCTGAAAATACAGCGGAGCATCACAGAAATACATTACACTTTAATTTAATATATTCACATAGAACAGTTTTTTAAAATAGTAATAATATTTCAACATGGGAAGCATAAGAGACTTTCATAGACATTAAAAATTGCTCCCAAAACTTTCGAATGGTAGTGTATTTATGCTAAAATATTGTAATATATGAAAAATGCCATCCAGATATTTCTGTCACGAGAAAAGGAAGAATCCTGAATCTAGTCTAATGATCCAATCTTTGAAAAAACAAGAATATTTGTCAAAATATTCACAGTGTTAAACTCATTGTGAATGTTTGTTATATCACCCAGCTCTACAGAGAACACACAGTGCATCTAATGGTTTAAATCTGTAATGTTTGAGCGATCATAGGCGATAAAAGCAGCACGCCTGACTGTGCATATCTGAATCTGATCTGATGATACTTTGATAAACATTGAGCTGAGTTTCAGTGATGGCTGCTTATGGTTTAAACACTGGTATGGTGACGGTTAACTCACCCACACCACTGCACTTACTCCAGCGAAAGAGTCTCACATTCCACGGCTAACAGCAAACACATCTTATTATTAGACTGCAAGACTAGAAAGATAGTATTCTTTGAGCGTTTCTGAATGTTTCATGGACACTGTGTATGATTCCTGCTGCTCTAGCGACACCAGACAGAATTGTCTGTCTTCCATTGGTTGGACAAACATATATACCTGCTGTTCGCTACTCCATTTGGTGCTAGCACTGCAGAAATAACACATTTGTATGCCTCAATCTGAGTGCATTATGATTGTTTTCCAGCACATATACATCGTTTAATTAGCAGTTTCTACTGTCTGAGGTAATAGAGTGTCACCTGGGCACGCCGGGTGGAGCACGGTTAGGCCGGGACGGGACCTGGGGGGGGGGGGCGCCGAAGGGGTCCGGAGAGGCTCCCGGGCGAGAGGGAACTGGTGGCCCTCCGGCTGCAGGGGGCCCTGGGGCCGAGCCACGAGAACCTGGGCGTGCAGGAGGTCCCGGAGGAGGGGCCCGTCTCTGAGGGGTCGGGCTGGCCGCCGGAGACCTAACAGAGAAATATTGTTTCTTCTTATTACATTTTTTCTAATAAAATGTAAAGCGCAACAAAGGCAGTGATTAATCAGATATTAGCTAATTACATATTTAATTTTAGGCATCTCATGTTTTTGTGGTGGCCGGATTGCTCATTTCACACTGCAACAGCAGGTGGCGCTACTATACCATTCTGTTACTAAGAATTTGTAGTGTATTAATAGATATCAGTTGTTTTAAACTGATTGAGGTGGCTGGTTCTGACATCATGACGTAAGGCCGAGCTCATGAATATTAATGAGTTTCTGCTCACATTGCCATGGAACCTAACTGAACTGTCCTCTCAAAGAAGTTCAGAACATAACGATTAATATTCATGAGCCTAGCATTTACCCAAACAGGAAGAGTAAATTAAGTACACAATGTATCTGTAAGAGCTGTATATAAATAATAATTATTATTATGGTTTATAATAAAGTATTTAAAGTATATATTTATTTTGGTATAGGATATTATTGTACTTTATGAACGTTTACTACTTTAATAAATTATAAATATAAGAATTATTATGATTTACAACTTAAAATTAAATTATAATAGCTTATAGGCTAATTATATTTATTCCATTATAGGGTGTTATTATACTTCATAACCTTTTACAACTTTTACTTATTTCACTGTGATGATTTTGGAGATCTGAAGGATTTGCTATTTTTTTTTTTTTTTTACCAAAATATCTTAAATAATAAATAATAAAAGAAAAGCTATTTATTAAGTTAAAATTATGATTACAAATAAAGTGTTGAGCATTTAAAATTCTCAGTGACATTTTGAAGACCTATCTCTCGATCAAGACATTCATTCCCCACTGAAGTCATAATTTCCTGGATTAGTCCATCAGTTTATCTGTGTGTCTGTCCTCTGAACGCACCGTCCTCCGGAGCCCGTGCGCTGCACCTGGAGCCAGGAGTCGTCCACAGGTGGAGGCAGAGAGGTGGTGATGGTGGTGGTGCTGATGTCCCCGATGATGCTCAGTGCTTCTCTGAGCGCGTGGTACATGCGTAGCATCTCATCTCGCCGCTGCGCTTGTTCGGCTGACTCCTCCATCAGCGTGTTCTGATCTCCACACGAGTACAGCTGAGCCAGCAGCTCCGCATTGATGAACTCCTTCGTCTGAGACACAACACACTCACTCACAACAGTGTTCTTCAGGATGATAGTCAGCGAAATCTCAGTTTTTCAAATTTAGGGAAGTCTAGAAGTGTGCATTTGTGTGTGTGTCTTTTTTTTGAGTATCATACTTGATCCTTCAGGTTTTTATGGCTCATACTGTCTAATACAGTGAGAATACGGAGGACAAAACAGCTCAGTTTTATTCAGAGACTGATATTTAGCCGATATAATGAAATTTTGATCTTGATGATCTTTATAACAGTACAGCAGATACTGACATAAAATGATCTCAATATCAGTGGTCAGTCTATATCTCCAATTTTATGTCCTAGGAAGATGATCCAAACATATAATGCAATCCAGTGATCCAGTGAAGTATGTAAAAAAGTGTGTCCAAAATAAATGCATCATCTGAAGCTGAATAAATGATCTCTCCAGTGATGTGTGGTTTGTTCGGAGGACAATATTTGTCTGAGATACAACTATTTGTAAATCTGGAATCTGAGGGAGCAAAAAAATCTAAATATTGAGAAAATCATCTTTAAAGTTGTTCAGATGAAGTTTTTAGCAATGCATATTACTAATCAAACATTAAGTTTTGATATATTTATGGTAGGTAATTTACAAAATACATTCATGGAACATGATCTTTAATTAATATCCTAATGATTTTTGGCATAAAAGAAAAATTTGTAATTTTGGCCCATACTTAGTATACATACATGTATTGTTGTCTATTGCTCCAAATATACCTGTGCTACTGATGACTGCTTTTGTACTGCAGGGGCTCATATAGGACTGTCTTAGTTGTGGATATTTAATGAATCAACCCTTGTGGGGTTTGAAGTAACAACCTTTCACCACTTGAGCATCTCTGCTACAGAGCAGCTTACATTACTGATCATCAGATGCATGATGGTCTTGGGCATCAGGTCTCGTACAGTCTTGTTGACGATGCTCATGTAGGAGTCCACCAGGTTTCGGATGGTCTCCACCTGCCTCTCCAGCTGAGGGTCCATGGAGTGCATGAAGTTGTCCGACCCATTCTCGTCTCCAGCGTCGCTCTACAGACAAACACAGACACAATCACACAAACACAGGAGACAGCAATGCAGAGATTCATAAAAAATCCAAACGCTATTCAAAGCTTGTACCTTTTCCTTCTCCTAGAGTGACGCCACGGGACGCAGCGTGAGAGAGAGAGAAAAGCATTTTGAGTTGCATCAGTTCTATGTATTCATTCGTACTCACATCTGATGAATCTGAACACACACCACCACGCGCTCAGGATAGACGCCGGCACGCATGAATGACGCTTTCCACCCGTCCACATCCTCCTGAGTCTCACAGGCCAGCTCCAGCTGACGGTAGTCCTTATACACGTTCCTGTCATGGCATTACATGCATTAGATTAGACTTTAAAATCTTTTGAGGAGCGTTTGTTTCCAGAAGGAGGAATGATCTTCACAAGCCTCCAGAACATCTCACATCTTCTGAGGAGCCTTAATTTCTTCAGCTCTCCATCACTGTGTTATATGTGCGGATCATTTACATCTCGACACATTACTGGAGATATAGAGCGATATTTAGATCTGCTCTACTGTTAGAAAGATCTCTTTGATTTACATCACAAGCAGCGGGATATCATAAATATCGGCATCTGCACCAAATTCATATTTTTGCTCAGTTTGAGTCTCTGAATAAAATGGAGCTGTTCTTTTCTTTTCTTTTTTTTTTATACATATTCTCACTGTATCAGACAATATGAGCCAGAAAAGCCTGATGATCAAATATGATACCCAACAAAAAAACACAAACATTTAAAGAAAAAAAAAAGAAAAGTTAAAAGTTTCAATAAACTGTTACATTATAAAATGGCTTTTACTTTATATTTCAGGCTTTACAATAATAAAACAAGCTTATTGAAATTGCAAACTCTGATCATTCTGTGATTAATTCATCAGTGCATGTTATTCCAAAGAAAAAATATATATTTAAAAAATATCTTCATCCATCATTGAAATCACTTTGTTTAAACGTCTTGAACGTTTTTTCAATATTATTCATTTTGTTCCCAATGAAAATCCTGGTTTACTATGTACATGACAAATGTTAAGCTTTTTTTTTTTTCGATCATAATTAAGGATTATGACCTCTGACCTTTGCTCAGTGTTGAACAGGGCAAAGATGTGTTTGCTGGACATGAAGCCCTTCTCCACGTCTCTGAGCTTCAGATTGTCCACCTGTAGCATGTACTTCTTCTCTTTCTCCTGCGGGGGGCAGAACAGAGTTTCCTGAGATTAATGAAGTGTGTTCAGCGCCTTTCACATGCTGACTGTGAGCGTGTGTGTGAGTGTGTGTGTGAGAGAGAGAGAACTGTGTACATATATATATATATATATATATATATATATATATTGAGCAGAGTGATTTTAGCCTCCGCCACATGCGGCTGGAACTGATTAGAGCCGTCAGAGCTAAAATAAACCGTCAGGGCGGATGGTTGATGGTGTAGTCTGAAAGCTGACTGGTGCACCACAGCCGCCTGGCTGGCCGTCAGGGGCCCAGAGCCCGGGGCCCGGCCCCATATATTCCCCTGCCCACCAGAGCGAGCACCGCGCCCTGCCGTAACGCCCGTAAAAACACACCGGCCAGCTGGAGCGGACGAAAAAAGAACAGGACACGTGATGCTTCCCGCGGTAGAGAGATTTCTGATTGGTGCTCATGAGATGTTGTAGCTTTTTTTCCGTCCTTAAATTACATAGATAAAAATACTTAATGATAATAAGCCTGTTGAAAACATTAACTAAAACTAAAAAATAAATAAAAAATAATAATAATTGGCTTTAAATAAAATAAAATGTAAAATAATATAATAATGTAAAAGAACAAGAATCATCTAGTGAAGGCAACATTTCTCATTTTTATTTTGTTTAAGCTGAAGTACAAAAAAAACTAAAGCTAAAATAAAAATCTATAAAAAACTATATTGGAATTTTGAGTTTGAGTTCATATTGAGACTCTGGGGAATCTGAGCACAGTTTGAGACATTGAGAGCTCTTCTGAAACTGCAGGATTTAATGCGATCACATTTGGGATTTTCTTTTATTTTGTGTTTCCACGAATGTCAAGGGTTTTCCGAGTGTTTAACGTGTGTCCGCTCGATCAGGTGCTCATGCCAGCTGGAACTGATGCTCATCAGATATAAAACATACCGTATCTTCCACACACACACACACACACACACACACTCGCAGCCGCTCAGTGAGTCACACTTTTCCTTCTCCTCAGCCAGATTTTGGGAAGAGAGGCTTGAGGAGAGGAGAGGAGGGAGGCGGATCTTCTGGGAGAAGGATTATATGAGAGAGACGAGTGCAGGGAAAAGAGCAAACAGAGATGATAGAAAGATCATGTCTGCGCTCTTAAAGGAACAATGCAGAGAAAAGTGAACATTCAGTCCTCAACGACACAATGGTGCTTTTCAGATGAATTGTTTCTTTAAAAAAAAATAAAGTACAAATTTACATTTTTTTTTAAATTTACTCACTAGCCACAAACCAAAACATGTACATTATAATTAAATATATCTGGAAAGTAGCTTATCACAGTGCTTCACTTTTTCCAATATTTTGTTATGTTACAGCCTTACTCCAAAATGGATTAAATTAATTATATTCCTAAAATTCTAACAGGTTAAGAAACTATATGTAACTATATTTAACCTATAAAAATGTTGGTGATATGAAATGGTTTGACAATCGTTTTGTTTCTCTTTTGTCAAGCATTAGTGCCAACAAAGTAAAGGTTAATGAAATAACTCAAAACTATGTTAATTTTCTTCATTTCTTTTTAAAATTATATTTATTCATTTATGTATTGAAGGATGAAAAGTGACCCAGCAAAAAATAAATAAACACTAAAATAAATAAAAGGAGAAAAAAAAGACCCACAGAGCCATATATATACAGAGCAGCAGACCACAGCGCTTGCGACTAACCACACACACAGTCACACTCACACACACACACACTCACACTCACACACACACACACACGCATGGAAGTCATCAGAGGGTGAGAAGTCAGACATCAGTGTATATCAGTTGTGACCTCTGACCTCCCCAGCTCGATAAACACACACACACACACACACTGAATGATTCTCCATATGCTCTTGTAAAGTCTCAACGCCTCTGGGTCTTTAAAGCCTTGAATCTCTGGAAACGTGGTGCAATTGGTTTCAGAGCAGAAAACTGATCCGTCTGATCTCCCACAGTGATTCCAGACAGGAAGTAGTGTCCGCTGATACTGAGAGGCCAATCAAACGAGGATCTAAATAACCTGCGGCTGTAGACACGCAGTCAGATTCACAAGGCATTGTTCTTGTTTTGTAAAATAATATTTTGTATTCCCACAATCATTTTATAAGAATATTTTTCTCTCTGAAGCCTACCTCTCTCATTCAGGCATGAATCCAAATGTTTACATATTGTCAACGTATCTGGATGCTTAAATATTATTTATTATGAAACAGGCTTTGTACTTCACTGGCATCGAACAGCATCCTTCACATGGGCTTTATATCAACACAGTCACGCTGAACGCAACCGATCGGACAACAGAGTATTTCATTTTGATAATTTGATAATGATTTTTGTCAAAATTTAGTTTTTCCCATATTGTTATTCTGTGCAACTTATTTACATTATGTGATAGATTGTTTTTTATGTTGTATACATTATGGGATTTTATTTAAAAAACAATAAGGTTCTATCTACACAGTCGAATGGAATGCAAAAACTTTGAAGCTCAATATCGCAAAACTACTCGGAATGCAGATAGACCCTTATAATTCCAAGGGGACGAAATACGTGACATGGTCAAACCAACGCTGGTTGGTTATACAGATCATCATTTAAAACTGTAAAGCTTTTGCAAAATAAAGAAAACTACTTCCTGCTGTCTCGTTTTCCTTTCCGTAAACTTTGAATCGTGTCACCGAAACTCAGCACTTTTTTTTGTCTTTCGTTTTGTTAAACTGTCAGTGAACTAAGTGAATCCTGATTGGTTGACAGCAAATTTCAAATATTAAATATTAAAATAAGGTTATTAACCAGTTAATGGCCATTTTAAATTTTTCGATCTCGACCTAGTTCGATCTAGTTTCTGGTTCTGTTCCTGTCAAAATCTTGTTCGTCTGCGGTTTTCGTTTTCATTCCTTGAACCGTTTCAGAGCCCTGATTAAAATGCTTTTAACTCAAACACATAGAGTCTATAATCCATAATAACACTTCCTCCAGTGAAAAAGTGTTTTGGTCTGAATCAGGAGAGAAATCTGCACAGATCAAGCAGCGTTTAAACAGATCTAAACTAATCTGTGAGAGACAACAGAAGATGCACTTTTTCACTGGAGGAAGTGTTATTATGATTATAGACTCTGTGTGTTTGAGTTAAAATCATCTTAATGCTGGATGTGTTTCATCTTTTGTCTTCTCCAGATGTTCACTGATGGACTGGAGTGCTGTGGATTATTGTGATGTTTTTATCAGACTCTCATTCTGACGGCACCCATTCACTGCAGAGCATCCATTGATGAGACATTTCTACAAACCTAATGAAGAAACAAACTCATCCTGATCTCTGATGAACTGAGGATGAGCACATATTCAGCAGACTTTGGTGAAATATTCCTTTAAGATGTTTTTCATGAATCCAAATCAAGAACGTAAATAATCACTTTCTAAGAACATTTCACCCCTCAGATCTTGCTCTTTCATTACACATTGGACATGTGGACCACAGTTTGTCGAGATCTATTTTAAAACTCATTTCAGTTAAATCTCATTTCTGTTCTAGATGAAACATAAACTAGATCTCATCAGAGATGTTTCCTTCCTATGTCCAACCACATGGACAGAACTGTGGATATTTTCCATTGTTTTGTTTTTGGTGTGACTAATACCAGCGCAATTATAAGAGCAGAGGAAGTTCAGACTCGATTCATAAACACACTTCTCACGCTTGACTGCTGCCCGCTGCGCTAATCCAAACAAAACTGCTACACAAGCACACTTTTGAGACACGTCATGTCCAAGTTCAACCAACAGAAAGACACCCTGCATCATGTAGAGCTAATGGTATCAGGTGTGATCATATATGTAGAACTAAACCAAAAAATGAAGCGGTTTGTAATGTGTGTGTGTGTGTGTGTGAGAGAGAGAGACTAAAAAGCGCTGGTGTCTTGGTTTTGCATCAAAGGCCAGAGAGACGCGGGGAGGCATCTGGGAGCAATAATGCCGCTCTAACCCCTCATTACCAAAACGACTGCGCCTTGAGCCATGGCCAACAGCAATTTTCAAAATGCATGTTTTTTTCCCTCTTTCTGTTTTTAATTCACCAAAGAAAAAAAAGGCACCGCGTCATTTTGCAGAAAGATCCCTCATCCAGCTTTGACATCTACGAGCATTTTTTGGAGTGCTAAACTAGTCACTACTCCACAAGCTCCTCACAAAAAGTATCTTGAACAAAATTCTTGTTTGATATGATTTGGTTTTAATAATCAAAGCAGTATTCATCTGGGGATATGTGGGGGACAGAATTTGTAAATTTAGATTACATAACTAAACTAAAATCTATGGAAGCACATCTCCACCACAGAATAAAGTATAATTTGACTTTTATTTAATAATTCTGACATTTTTTTCCTCAAAATTACGGGTTTACATCTTACAATTCTGACTTCTTGTAACTAAGAATAAAAGTCAGGATAATAAGATATAAATTCGGTATTGCAAAATGTAAACTCTGAATTGCGAGATACAAAGTCAGAATTGAAAGATATAAACTTAAGAGAAAACTTGGTCACCTTTTTATTTTTTATTCTAGTCTTCCAAACAAAATAGCCTCGTCAAGAACGTCAAAGACAAAAACTGTATTTATTATTATTGAAATACTTTACAACATGACTAACATTGATTTACTAAAATTATTAAAATATCCTTGACTGTGTGTGCAATAAAATGCATGCTTTACATTCATATAATATTTATTAAGACTTTGTCTATGCATCAAAAATTGCATCTAAGCTTGCAACTTCCTGTACTTATACATTTGGCAGATGCTTTCATTCAAGAGAAACCTTTGATCAGTTCATGCATCGCCTAAGAATCGGTGATTTGTTAAAATCTCACTCTGCGTTTGTTCAATTCAAAAGAGTTAATAGTGGAAAAACTTGGCAACATCTTATTTATTGTAATTAAAATTTAAAGAAATGTAAAATGCAAATAAGTAATGTAAATCTGAAATGACATTACAGTGTGTTTGGGTTCGCAGACAGAAGGGAAATTTGAGCGTGTCGAGCCAAAATGAACTGAACGTACTGAACTCTTATCATTACCAACCTCATAAAGAACATGAATGTTCCCGACAGCCGAGAGAAGTTTAATGAGAGGATGATGGTGTGTTAGCAGTGAAGGGAGGTGTTGCTTTTCTGGTAACGTTACTTCACAGTAGCAGTGAACACAGTCTTGAAGTTAAGCGTCTCAGGTGCAGGATTACAGAATTTACATACTCTCAGTGCTAACTGAGAACTGCATTAGAGTTGCATGGGTTAATTTGATTCAACACCACACTGACTGCTTAATACAAATACACTCATTTAAAATACAACTTTTTTTAGACAGAAAAAAATGCAAATGTCAAATTTAGATGTCCAATTCAACCAATTATTGCATGTAGTTAGAGAAAATAAGTAAACATTTATTATTTCTATTTTTTCTCAAATTTTTGTGGTGTTTGTGTGTTGAATCCGATATAAAAATAAATTTGATGTTCATTTAAGTTCAATTCAATAAAACATTTCAAAACACTTAAATGTGTAGTAAAATGTAAAGAAAAAAAGAATGCTTTTTTATTTTGATTATTATTATTTTAATTAATTATATGCACTGTTATATCCTTACAATTTTTCAGAACATTTTTAGTGAATTTTCCAGTTTAAAATATGTAAATGTTTTTAAAACGAGACAAAACTGTCCACAGAGAGAGTGCTGAGCCAGCTCCCCGCCGAGGCGTTTCTGAGTCCTGCTCGGCTCTGAGAGGAGAAACCGTAGCTAAAGCAAACACGGTCACCACCCAGAGCACCCGCCTGTGACTCACTACCCACAATACAACACTCACACCACATCACTGCAGAGCTGGACAGATGGGTGGAGATTAACTAGAGAACAAGAATCTGAAGTGAGTCAGAAACGACCTGATTCTTACATTTGCTCAAAAAAACGTGAGCACCGTTTATTTGTACAAAACCTAACTTAACGAGCAACAAAGCTGTCGAAAGGTTTATGACATCTGTTCTCACGCACTTCAGAAGCATCACTTTTACTCATGTTAAGACTAACTGGAAACGGTTTTGTATAGTGAGGATTAAGGTTTTTGCTCTGTATCAAACATGTTTTGATTCAACGCCACACTGCCTGCTGCACTCACATAAACCACATAAAACCATTGTGAGATGGGGGATGCAAAAAAAGTGCTTTTTCTTTCTTTTTTTTTAAATAGTTTTTTTGCTCATATAATAAAGATTCTAAAGATCTATAAAGATCTAGTTTCCCAGTTAAAATAAGATCCTTTAAAAGTACTATAAATAATGTCATGCACTAATGTGTTAATGTGTACATTTGTTAAAGGATGTTTACATGTGAATATTTCCATGATCATTGTACATGAGAAAAAAAAATCATTAATGCCATTTCTTTCAAATTATTAATTAAACAAATCTGACATCTAAATTTTTTTTAATTTGGATTAAATTAAGCATGTGAATGTTTTTCTGCTAAAATAAAATATAAACAACATTTACAATAATTAATCACAGTCATTGACATTTTAAATTTGACATCTAAAAGACTTTTAAAAAATGAATGCAATGATTTTAATACATTATTAATTTAATTTAATCAATGCACTGTTAAATTTGACATCTAAAATTGTTAAATATTTCTTGTTTTGTAGTAAAAATATTCAATGATGCTTTAACATTTACTGTAAATAATCCCATGCACAAACACAGCCAGATGACATGCACTGAATACTTAGTAGGACTGTAGTTTATCATCTTTATGTAAACCTAACTAAGTGCACTAGTAAGATGAACTTAAACAAGAGCAACATCTGTAAGAAGTAAGAAGCGTCCCCTGACAGCCAGCTGTGGTTCGGAATTATATGCGATCTCTCGCTGGTCGCCGTCACCTCCCACATCAAATCTGGTCCTGATTTCCACCCAGTTACGTGGTGCTTGGGGTGGGGTGGGGGGGTGATTGTCCAGCATAAAGGCCTCTTTATTCACACTGGACAGGGAAAGGAAATCGGCTTCAGAAGAAAAAACACGCCAGCACACCACAGGCCAGCACATCTGGAGTTATTACAAGCCCGCCGTCTTGCCAAGAAACTCCGACATTCCTGCAGCGCTACAAAGCCATGCAGCCCCCCCCCACACACAAACACACTCGAACACGCTACATGCACCCCAACCCCCTCCCCGAAATGACACAACACATGCAGAAAATGAATGCGCTTCACTTCCTGTTGACCTTTGACCCCCCACTTCCTGCCGACTCCCCAAAAAGCAGGAAAGCCAGACGGAGGCGGGAAGGAGAACGAAGCCCCGCCTCTTTCTCCTCTCTTGCTCCTTGGCTCTCTCACTAGTAAAGTTAGTTAATAGTCCAATGCCACGTCAAGCCTGCGAGTCAATGCAGAGACGAGGCGCTCGCCCACAGATGCTGATTCCAGGAGATGTTAGTGGACACACTTTTATGATTTATTCGGGAAAAAGGAATGATGGGGAAGAAGCGACGGTGAGGATGAAGAGCCTTTGAGGTCCTGCAGATGCACATTGAGAAACACTGGGAAAACTGAGATCAGCATTGGACAAACAGCTAGACTCATGCTGGAGAGGACGATGAGGTGCAGTATCTTCATCTTTTAATGAGGAATCTAGAGTTTGATGATTTATTTGTTTCTTATTACCAGCTGATCTGACTCTAATGTGAGAGCAGATGAACGTTAAAAACCATCAGCCGTGATGAAGATTATTTCAGAGGTCAGTGAGGGCAAAAGAGTGTGTGGGATTATCAAAGTCAAAATGATAAATGTATCACTAAATAACCAGAAACACAAAGAGATACATATATATATATGTATATATAGACAGATTAAAGTATGTTGATTTAATAACTTAATATATGTATATATAGACACTATAAAAGTCTCAAAAAATTAGTTAAAATATATTTTATAATATATTTTTTTTAATTATCAGAAACATGCTTAAGTACTACAATTTATTATGTTGATTAATATATGTGTGTGTGTGTGTGTGTTTAGTGTATAAAAGTCAGATGAATCATTAATCAGTTCGTACTAAATCCATGTACCTTCTCTAACGTGCAGCAGCAGAGTTTTAGGGAATTTCTATGAGAAACATGAAACCGCAGGGAATGCATCATCACTCTCAACAGGAAATAGGAAGTTTCCAATCAGAACGCATCATCATCTGTGTGTCTCACCTACATGATCTGCCTTTTTCAGACTCAGCCTCATCAGACTTGTGGCTCACTGGTTTAGTTGCGGACGCCCGTCCCGCCTGCCCAGTGTTCAGACTACCTGTTCAGGAAGTAGTGTTTGTACAGTAGTCTGCACATTGGTTAGGCTGGACGGGGATGCTCGAGACGGCCCGTCGCCATGACGACTCCAGAACACATCGCCATGACAACAGCAGATCATGATACTGATGTAATCAGCGTGTAGTGATGTCAGAGAAAGAATGAAATGCAAAATAAAGTATAAAATGATACCAACGCAAAGTGTGGAGTGTCACGTTATCTTAACAATTCACAGTGATGATAGTTGCTAAACAAAGATTTTTGAGACTCATATTGAGATGTAGACTACAGACACTGTCGAGATATGAAGCTGAGATATGAAAGCGATTCTTTTTCTTATGCGTATTCATCTGGATCTGGTTAAATAAGAGAGATGGAGAGAGTCAAAAGATAAAACGGTTTCTCAATTGGACTCATATGAAGATCTTCAGGCTTGTCTTTCACACGCTCTCAAACATCCAGACATACGAAAACCATATAAACATGTTTCCACTTAAATCTTTTCCTGGATCACAGTGTTTTCTGATCTGATGCCTTTACTTCTGCTTTCACACACTCACACACACAAACACACACTCACGCACACACACACACTCTCTCACACACACACACACACACACACACACACAGACATACACACACTCACTCACTCACACACACACACACACACACACACGTTTGTTTCTGTGTAAAGTGTGTTCATCCCATAGGTGTAATGGTTTTTATACTGTACAAACTGTATATTCTCTGGCCCTACACCAACCCTACACCTAACCCTAACCCTCACAGGAAACTTTGTGCATTTTTACTTTCTCAAAAAAACTCATTCTGTATGATTTATAAGCGTTTTGAAAAATGGGGTCATGGGTTATGTCCTCATAAGTCACCCTCTCCTTGTAATACCTGTGTCATACCCATGTCATTATACAGAGTTGTGTCCTGATATGATACAAAAACAAGAGCACACACACACTCACACACACACAGACACACACACACAGACACACACTCACTCACACGCACGCACGCACGCACACACACACAGACACACACTCACTCACACACACACACAAACTGTAAGTTGTAAATGTAGGAAACTTGAGCACTTCACATTGCATCTTAAAAAAAATGCATAATGGTGTTAAATTGAATGTGAAATTTTGAAGAAGGAAGACTGAAATAGTATTTTCTTGTAGTACATACTCTAACAACTCAAAAAACATATACTTTTACAGTGTGTTTGATGCATATGTACAAAGAATAACAATGAAAAAATAGCGTCCATCGCAATTTAAATATAGTTTGTGAACCAAACTGTACTCAAAAGTGAGTCAAATCTAACAAAACCTGCCAAAAATTAGAACAAAAAATTTATAAATAAAACAAATTCATTTTAGCAATAGGTTTGGGTTATTTTCATTCTGATTTCATTTTCATTCAGCTATATGTCCTCATTTAGTGTGTGTGTGTGTGTGTGTGTGTTTGTATCAGTACTATGTGTTTGTGTGTGTGTGCACCAGCGCTGCCCGCTTCCCCCAAACCCCCCAAAACACACCAGGCGACGAGGGAACTCACTTTGTGAAAAATTAGGTTAAGCAGAAATACATCTGCACTGAGATGTTAGGGTTAGGAAGTGATGTCACTGAGACGCTTGTTGATCATTTAGACAGAGAGTGATGAGGGTCTCGACCCTTGTGTGTGTGTGTGTGTGTGTAGGTTTGAGACTCGTGTTCATTCGCGGAAGAGTTTCTGCTGCTTTCTGAGCTCATTAGTGACTGTTTTACTTCTGAGTCGGCCTGTGTTAGTTTTGGGGCTCTGAGTGCTGGGAAACCATCATCGCCAGCCCACGATAAAATAAATATACGAGAGAGAGAGAGAGTGAGTGTGTGTGTGTGTGTGTGTGTGAAGGAGACTTTGTGTTCGCAGACAGATGAAAGTGGACTGCAGCGCCCCCCTCGCTGTCTCTGACCCACATGCTCCTAGTTAGTGACCCAAACCAGCTAACCACACACACACACACGTTTCTTTGAAAGTCAATGGTTTTATTAGGAGCAGTCCTCTCTTGGTGAGTGTGTGTGTGTGTGTGTGTGTGTGTGTGTGTGTGTGTGTGTGTGTGTGAGACAGGTCAGGCTCTGGTATGCACATGTGTGTGCCAGCTTTACCCGAGACGCCTACCTAGACACCACTTTAAAGTCAACATGGAATCAGAATGCACTATAAATAAACATGTTTACTCACTTTTATTAATCAAGAACGCATTAAATTGATCTAAAGTGACAGTGAAGACATTTATAATGTTATTTCTATTTCAAATTAATGCTGTTCTTTTTACTTTCCATTCATTCATCTAAGAATTCAAAAAAATACAATGTATCAGTTTCCTCAAGAGTTGTCAAATATTGAGTGACTGTTTTCGGTTTTTCTCAAACAGTAAATCATCATATTTTCATGATTTGTGAAGATCATGTGACACTGAAGACTGGAGGAATGATGCTGAAAATACAGCGGAGCATCACAAAAATAAATAAATTACACTTTAACACAGATTCACACAGAAATTACTTTATAATAATATTTCACAATATTAAATTGTACTGTATTTTTGATCAAATAAATGCAGCTTTGGTGAGCATCTGTGCGTTAGTTTAGTATAAATAAAATAGTTGTATATTTTTTATTAATATTAATCATTTTAATTTAAAAGTTTTAGTTAATCTGTGTTTGATTTTTTTCCTAATTTTTAATATGTATACATAATTTTTATTTCAACTGAAGTACTTTAAGTTCAACTAAATGAAAATAAGAAATGTTACAATAAATACTAGCTCAAATAAGTTTATTTTATTTCAAGTAATGACTGTGTATATGATGTTAACATGTTGTCCATTAACCCTGTTCTCTTCATATCAATATTCACCCCACCAAGTGTGACGATCAAAACATGCTTGACGACTGAGTTTAACCTTTTCTTTGCGTTTCCTTTCTGAAAGACTGAGCATGTGTGGAGAGCCGTAGGCGGCATCATCAGAGAAAAGCTCTCGCAGGTCCTGCAAGCTTCATTAAGCAGAAAAACCTTCCAGTGCTGGAAAATATTCCAGCCAAAAACACGCCAGGGGAAAAAGAGCGTCAAGTCAGCAGAAGCCTGCAAAACGGGACGGCTCGGAAATAACCCAATTGAGATCATTCCTTTTCTATAGCGGAAAACTGATATAAATAATTCCACATTAAAGCGTGGCGTTAAAGCTGAAGGGAGTGATGATTGGTGAGCAGCAGGCGTGATGGCGCCGCTGTTTGAGCGAAGCACGCGGACGATTCGAGGCAGAGATCCAACGTAAATCAAGACGATGTTGCTTTAACTTTGAAGTGAATGATCAGTTGTGATGCGGTCGTGAGACTGAAGCCAGACAGAACCCAGTTCAACAAAGCATTGAGCCTAAAGTGTGTCATTTTTTGTCATCTTCTGTCTTAAAGTCACACATTTGCAGTCTGTTTGAGCTTCCTGACCGACCCGACAGCAGCACTCGACCAAAACACATCTCACCTCGTCATCCTTGTACCAGGACAGAGATTCGGCCGTCAGGACAAACCAGTACTCTTTAGCGCCGCCCTTCATGATGCCAATGTTATTGATGGTCAGCCAGCCCTTCCTGATCACCTGAAACACATCAGCCACGAAATATTACAGAAAAACAACCATCTGTGTGCAATGATAAACACTTCGAAATTCACTAAATTCAATTTAAAGCCTTAAAAAAACTTAAATCAGAGCCATGGCACTGGAGATGCAAAATAGAAAAGAAAAAGAAAGTCTTTTCTGGGAAATGCAACAAAATGACGTTCACTGTATGCTTGAAACAATGAAAAGAAGTTTTCTCTTTGATTCAGTTTTTTCAGTTTTGTCAGATATTTGTTCATTTTATCATGAACATAAGTTTGAACAATTTTACAAAATAAAACGACTTTGTTTCTCAAGTAAATGTTCTTTAGACACTTGAAAAATACTGAAGAACAGCACTTTTTGATCAGAAGGTACAGTAAAAGTTATTTCCATTTTCTAGTATTTTGTCTTAAAAGGTAATGGTGAACTGTGTTTAATAAACTTTGAATTAACAACTCGTTTACATACTGTATATGAGAACACACAATTTCTTCACTTGAGTCTTAAACCGTCTTAAATGTCAATTTACATACAGAAATACATTGTATTTTGCTATTATTCTGTTCTAATCATGAATTAAGTGAAACAAGTTCAATGACACATAAGACGTTTAAGACAATGATAAAGGAAAATGTTGTATTAATTGCTTAAATAGCCCTATAACATTTTTATACAAAATATCATTTCTTAATTATTTTTATTTGGGGGTGAATTATGGCCAGACAAGTTCTTAACAGGTTCATCTCATCTTAACACTGAACATCAGAAAAGCTGGCATGAAGAGAAGAAGCAAAGCAAACCCTCTGTAGTGCACACTATACAGTCATTACACACGACTGACATCTTCAGTGATGCCACGGCTTCAGGGAGACACGCAGAAATGAGTTTGATTGTGCAGCGAAAGCATCTTATGCAACCGCTGAATACAGACTCACAGATGTAGACTAGACAAGCATGTGCGTAAGAGTCCAGTCTTGTGTAACACGTATGCTTTAGAAAACACACAGACGACGAGTCCACTTACCATGATTTCATCCTGATGCAAACAAGACATGACAGAAAAAGAGAACATGTCAGTATTGAAAACACAAGAGAAACACCAGAGACAGAGAACAGCCCAGAGATATCTGAGACACTTTTTTTTTGATGCATACATCATCTGAAGCTGAATAAATGATCTCTCCAGTGATGTGTGGTTTGTTCGGAGGACAATATTTGTCTGAGATACAACTATTTGAAAATCTGGAATCTGAGGGAGCAAAAAAAAATCTAAATATTGAGAAAATCATCTTTAAAGTTGTTCAGATGAAGTTCTTAGCAATGCGTATTACTAATCAAAAATTAAGTTTAGATATATTTACGGTAGGAGATTTACTAAATATCTTCATTAACATGATCTTTACTTAATATCCTAATGATTTCTGTCATAAAAGAGAAATGTATAATTGTGACTCATACAATGTATTGTTGTGTATTTCTACAAATATACGTCTGTGACACTGATGACTGCTTCTGTGCTGCAGGGACACAAATAGGATTTAAAATTGTTTGGTTCGTTATGAATGGGGTTGCCAAGTCAGCAGTTTCAGCAGAATTTGGCTACTTCTAAACTCGCAATGGGTTGATTTTCACTCACAGGTCAAAGGTTATTTTACAAAGAAAAGCCTGTGCTAGAAGCATCTGATTTCCACCACTAATACCAAGCCATATATACAGTTTTGTCCTATTCTGCATTGATCTCCGTCACCTCTTAAGCATCTGCTCATGTCTCCAAAACATCTACAGTTCAATGCAATGATTATGATTACACAAGTCATATAACACACACAAACACACATCATGCTGTCACTTGCTGCCCTTAACAACTGATCTGAGTAAAGCAGAACTGTGAGGAGACTTCATACAGCAGCTCAGCCTCCATCATCAGCACTCATGAGGGTCAACAATTCTGACTTTTAACACTAGTATCATGTGAACACATATAATGCTTAAATCAAGTGGTGACACTTTCAAAACAGTATGAATTTCAACATAGATGCTAGTGAATAACTTAACCAGCAAGGCTTCCTTTGTCATCCAGCACTAACCAGCAGGAACCAGTCTGGACTGGGATGTAAACACATGTAAACCCATCTCTTGGTGTTTCCAGCTGATCCGTGTGCAGAGTTAGTTATGTCTAAATGCTGATGATGGAGCTGAACTCGACTGAACACAGAACATTCCTGTAACATCTGATCTAAGATCAGTTCTACGATGAAGCTTGTACTTGAACTGAGAGAAGCGTGAGAACAAACCTGGCCCTGGATCAGTTGATAAGGGCATGAAGATAAAGAATAAGAAACAGAGATGAAGAACAGAGAGATGCAGACTCTGGACACACATCAGATGAGCATGTTTCAATAAGCACAGAGCAATTCATTTTTAAATGAGGAGAATGAACTGTAATTCAGCCGCCTTCACCTGATTACCAGCCGCTTTCTTCTTGTTAATCTGACTGCTTCTCTGCTGCGCACTAAACAGGACAGAATTGAACTCAAATCAGCTTAGAATCAGTTCTACACATACTACACAACACATACAGTGGCCAAAAATGTCTGAATGTCATTGAGTATCCATTAATATTAATTATAAATAATAATAATTCTATTTTATTCTAATTCTGTATTTATTATGTTTATGTTATATTATGTTAGTTATAATAGTAATAGAAAAAAATATTATTTACATTTATTAAAATCATATATAATAACTATTTTTTAAATGATTTTATATAATTGATGTATTATTATTTATAATTAATATTAATGGTTTAATGTTAGTGATAATGCTAATAATAATATAAAATAATAATGATTATATATTTATTATTATATATTTAATATATTATTTATTATTTATAATTTTATATTATTATATTAGTAGTTATTTATTATTATGTATTAGTAATATTAACAGTTTAATTTTTAGCAATTATTATCGTGGTTGTTGTTATTATTACATATTATATTATAATTGTTATAATTACTTTTTTTTTAACTATTGCTTTTATATTATTTTTTTTTAATACATTTTCTAGTTAAAAATGTGATTTTATGGTCGTTAGGGTTCGTTTTTTGGGGTTAAATAACCGTGGCACTATATTGAGTCATTGGAGGTTAAACGTAACTCACTTGGCAAACCCGATGAAGTCTTCGTGGTTGGTGTTCATGTACGCCAGCTCGATGTCGATCAGCAGCAGCACCTGACAGACACAAGGAGAAATCATCAAGTGAACAGCTGTTTAAAGCATGTTTCTGTGAGGATCTGATGCGACTCACCTGTTGTTTAGTGCGGCTCTCGCGATCGCGGATGTGCTGCGTGACGATCCGCTCCATCTCTTCTCTCAGCATGGGATACTGGGCCAGCTGTGACACAATCACACACACCAGACCAGAGAGTCTTACTAAAGAATGAGCCTGATTGTTAAACAGAGAGACCACCTGTTGCAAAGTCTTTTTTAAAGTAAACATGATCTTACATTAGATATGCATGCATACGTGGAGAAAACGAGCTGACGTTAAGAAACTCAGTCAACATACAGTATGTCACATGACTTTACATTTCAGTGCATCTGAAATGCACTGAAATTAAACTGCATTAGCAGTTACTAATTCATCGTTCAAAATAAGACAGGGAATGAATCAGCTGTGAATCATTTGATGTCGCAATACTGTAATAATATATGATGCTGATGCACTGGAACCTGTAGTCAGTCACACACACACACACACACCAGCAGAGACACAGGGATGCAGTGAACAGTGAAGCATCACATGATCAGGGATCAGCAGTAGAAATGAGCTACAGCCGTAACAAACATGCTCTGAGATGAAGGTTACTGAGAACTTGTGTGGATTCACAAGCACATGCTGCACAAATGAGGCTCTTTTATATCATCTCATAAAACCACATGAAATCAAATGACTGTTCTGATAGTCCACAGTTCATCAGGCCTTATTTCGCCCCACTTAAAGATATTTAATGGCCCTTGTGTTGTACCGAACACATGTGATGCTCATGCTTTCTAACATGAAAGAAGCATTTCTGAAAATTCTTCATGTCAAGCTCCAAAGAAATTACATAAAACCAACGGAATTAAAGTGTTTTCCTCAGTTATGAATCAAGTTTAAATCAGTCAATCAATTCAGATTGCACCTTGATGCATGCATGTGTGCAGTGCAGTTTATTTGAATAAGCATCAATCTTAAGCGAATGAGGACTTCAGTTTCTCACAGATGCTTTATAGGACTTGCATAATTCATATTGACTGCTGTTTTGTATATACATTATGTTGGTTTCACGGAGGACTGTTGCAGGAGATTCTTCAGAAAATCTCAAGGAAGAAAACGACAATTTCTGGAAGCTGAATGTGTAGGCACAAAACTTTCAGTCCAAATCCACAAAAGACAGAATGCAATGTTGCAGGGATGATGAAATGATAAAAGAGGAGAGAAAGAGTGGATGAGAGAGAAACAGAGATGTTCTGGTGTGACGGTTAGTCTGCTGGTGTAAGAAGATCTCTCCTGACGCTTCAGTTGTTCCATGAAGGTCAAACAAAAGAGACTAAAACACACACGCATCCGACAGAAAACATGGACAGAACTGAGAAAACAGACAAAAACTGGACCAAAAACCAGGAAGCATGCATTATTAACACAAATTATATATTTGTGTAATTTGGATGAAATCTCTACGCTTCTATAAAAAAAAGACACAAGAACTTACTAAATTAAACTGACACAGACAAAATAAACCAGGATGTAAACTGAGTGGTAAGGATAGACCGATAGCTGCTGGACTGATGGATGAAGCCTAGATCTGTTCTACACTGACATCAGCAGAATCTGACCAGATCCCTAAACACACGATACTGTAAATCCCTACAGAGTTCAGAGATCTTCAACACTATATAAGAAATCACTGATAACCAATGGCCATCAAAAAAACGGGGCTTTTAATGAAATATGATGCACACTAATCTTCTGACTGACCCTGAGAATACAGACACTGTCCTGAAGCACTGATTAAAGGGATCTCATTAGCACTTGTATGGAGGGTGGACTCATTGTATCTGTTAACTAAAATTAAAACAATAAATAAAGCTGAAAAAAATAATTATGCCTTGGCAACAAACTTAAAATAGACTAATAATAGCCGAAGTACTGAAATTAATAAAACTAAATTTAAAATAAATTAAAGCTAAATAGAATAAATATATGAAAATGTCAAAAACAAAATTACTAAATCTGAAAATGAAATACAAATAATTGTAAGATTTAGAATCCAAATCAAATTCAGTGCATTCAGGCTATACATTTTTTTATCAGTATGTGTTCCCTGGGATAGAGCCCTGCACGGGCCTCAAATCTAGGCCCGAGCCCGACCCGTGTCCGACAGCTCATCAGAATTATCAGCCCGAGTCCGACACGAGCCCGTGTTTTTATTTATTTATTTTATTACACAGCAGAAGCCTGCCCTTTTTGCAACAATTAAAAAAGGGGTCAGTTTTATGTTATGTTTCTTTTCATTTCTTTATCAAGTTAATTTAGAAAAATGTTTGGAGCATTTTTTTTTAAATGACGATTTACGTTAATCAGCCGAGCCGACAGCGAGTAGCCTAAAACATATTTAATCAATTAAGCCTCTCAAATTAACGCTAATACTTTACTTGGTTACAATAAAATCCATAGATATAAAACACTTCAAGCATATCACACAGACAGTTAGTTTAATATATGTTTATTTATTAAACCACAGTGAGTAAAATAAATAAAAAATTGAAATACTGAGGCAGGCTCGCAACAGCGCTCGCAAACGAAATGAGAAATAGCCTACAATCTAAACAAATTAAATTAATTAAAAACAAACTTGCAGGTTATCTTGCCTCAAAAATGCACCACAGAACATGTCCATTCTTTTTCCATTAGTTTCCAACAGTTAAACGAAAATAAAGTCCAGTCAAATGAAAAGTTAGAACAGTCTCTTACAGAGCATCATGGAGAAAAAGAATAGCATCCAGAGTGGAAGGTGTTAACCCAGTCCTCTCTTCTATCACTCTTCCCGCTGCGCTGAAGACACGTTCACTGCTGCTGCTGCTGGCGGGACACGAAACACAGAGCGAGCCAGTCTTGACAGTCTCGTGCTGTTTCCACCATAGCAGCACATCTCGTCCCTCGTCCATCACCTTCCATGTTGTGATTGAGGCGCATGTATTGCTGTACTTCATCGTCGTCATCCTCGTCCTGCTCCACAATGTTTTCAAACTCGGCCAGCACTCTCTTCTTTGCTGCGTGTCCCGCAACAACAGGTGCAGACACAGAAATGCTCGCCGCTGCATGAATCATCATTTTATAATTATTAGTTTGACAACTAGGCTATGATTAATACATTAATTTAGAGGCCTATAATAGCTACTACTACAATAAGTGGATATAAGTGAAGTATAATCGTGGGTCGCGCTGACGGAAAAGCGTGCGTACGTGCGTGAGACTGTCATGTCAGTATGTCAGTGTAATTATAACGGGTTGAATTATCAGATTATGAAAGTTATGAGGTTATGAAATGTCTATGTTTGTTTTTCTATCGTAGACGTCAACTTCTCATTTTTTTTTATTAATGTCTAAAAATAGTAATAGAAGGATAACCCAAAAAAGGCCCGATGCCCGGCCCGCATGTGAGCTATAACGGGAAAATTAGCCCGAAGCCCGGCCCTAAGGGCATAAATAAGTCGGGGCCCGTCGGGCTCGGGCTGAAATGCAGGGCTTTACCCTGGGAATTGAACCCATTACCTTTTACACTGCTAATGCAATGCTCTACAACTGAGCCACGGGAACATAAAATATAAAATATACAGTATATATATATATATATATACTACAAAACACTAAAACAACATATGGACAGATTCTAAAAAGTATCTACAAGAAAAATAACTTGAGATCAATATTTATGACTCCTCTGTCCTCCTTCTTCAAATCTGAATCTGATCCTATTTCAACGATTCATAAACACTCCATTACACCTGTCTTCAGCTGATCCTCAATCACACAAAAACAATCCCACAATGCACTGCACTACACAAGCAGAATGAGGAGAAGAGATAAACACAGCAGCACTGAAGCTCGAATCATAACCACGACAGAAACATTTCACACAATTTTGTCATCATTTACAGACCTGTAATGTTTGAGTAAAGAGGTTTGGAACGAGTAAATGATGGTAAAATAATCTTTCTTCTGTGCATTATTTCTTTAAACTATATAAAAGACACTAAAAGCATCAACACCTGCATCCAAAGAGTAAAGTGAGAGTCCAGCTATCGGTCTATCCGTACGTTACAGATAGACGAGGAGCGGAGCTTCGTTCCGCTTTACCTTCTCACTACATTTGCGAATGGTGAAGACAAGTTCGCTCACGACCATATCTATACATTTCAGGCACGGCCCGTTTAGCTTTTGGATCTGCTTTTTCACTATGGCCTCAAAGGCCAGGTCGGGGGTGAACAGGCCCGTCCTGTAGAGGAAGTCATGGAGGAAGAGGAAGAGGAAGAAGAGAGAGGATGACAGACAGCACAGAGGAAAGAGAAGGCAAGTGATGAGACATTTGGTTTCTCCTCAAGCCGTTCGACAGAAGCTTCCAGAACACAGCTGTGCGAACCGAAGGCAGTCCGAGAGCTTCCCGAATGGCTCTTAGTGTTCTTCATCAGATCACACTCGCAGGAGCACAGACTGCCGTCAGACGCATCTCCTCGAAACTTCTGCCTCTAGGAAACAGAGAGCTCAGGACGCTGAGGTCTGCTAGATGAACACATCCTTCATGAGAGGAAATCTTCACGAGTTATGCTGTAAAATATGTATGCTATTTTCTTTACATGAACACTGTAAAGAACCTGTTAATTGGTTAGCAATGATGGTGCGTCGTGTTGAAAAGCTGGAGAAAATAGGTTGGATACAATGGTAGCAGTGTCTGTATTAATAGTAGAATTAATGAAATCATTTTTATAAACTATCTAAAGTAAAAAAAAAATTTGGAATGGACAAAAAAATTCACAATGAAAAACCAATAAATGGACATTCCCAAAATTGGTGTGAAAACAAACTGTTAACGTCACACACACAAAAAAAAGAACTCATTGAATTAAATGTGAAATTCAGAAGAAAAAAATAGATTTAAAAGTGTTTTTTTGTCAAATGTACTTCAGTAATCTTTGTTCTATTATTTTGGTGTCATGCATTGTAAAATAAATCAATAAATAAAAATAGAAAATATTAAACACATCAATGTTTTAAAGAATATTAAAAACATTACACATATACATAAAATTGCTCAAACTGAAATCAAATAAATATAAAAACAAAAGCACAACTAATTAAAGCTATATAGAAGAAATGTGTAATAAGTATTATTATTAATGTGTAAATAAAAAATATTTCAGTCTTTCTATGCTGATCTTTGTGTTTTTGTCTACTAGAGTGAAAGTTGCTTTAAAGTAAAATCATGATGGTTTATTTTTATTTGTGTGTATGATAGATAGAAAACTAAAACTGATTAAAATGATTAGAGTTAATGCAATCATTCAATCTGCAAAATGTCAAATCTTTATGTTTCAGTAAACCACAGATGTAAACTGTAAAGATTTTCTACCAGCATAAAATCATCTAAATCACACAGAGATCAAACTCTGGATCAAACGCTCATCTAGCGGTGAAGCCTCAGCGCCCGCAGCCCTCTGTACAGAAGCTAAAGCTGCCATTCTACCCAGAATCCCTCTGTCCAAAGCTGCAGGCACACAGACACACACAGACCCTGTCACAGCACTGCTTTGGGTCCGAGCCTCCAGCAGACTTTACCTTCTTGGTACACTGTCTAACAGTATTGACTAGCTCAGAAATGACCATGTCCACACATTTCTGGCACGGCTCTTTAATCTTCCCAATCTGCCTTTTCACAATGGTCTCAAAGGCCATGTCCGGCGTGAAGAGCCCAGTTCTGTCCGCCGGAGAGAACGACAGGCGGAGGAGGGAAAGAAAAGGAGAAATTGGGCGGAAACAAGAGTGTTAATCCAAAAGAAATACGACAAGAAAAGAATGAAGAACTGAAATAATGGCTCCAAACGTCCTGCTCAAGCTGTGCTCAACTGTTACATTTAACACGCTCAGATATGTTTGATGCATTTAAACGTATCAAATGAAGTTTAATTATCACTGAAGCTCAACATATCAACAAAACTAAAGCTGAAATGAGAACAGCACCGGTAGAAAGGACATACTGGGTGGAAAGGGTTTTAATGTCTATTGTATTAGTTTAGCATGTTAACCAATTCAATTATTTGTGTTGCACATTTAAACATCAATTTATGTTTCATTATTTAACTATAAAGTTGTCTGAAATGACAACAAAAACAAGAACACTGGCGATATATGTGTGTGTACTGTATATACACAAATAAATACTGTTAAAATATTTTTTGCATCAAAACAACATGCATTAAAATCTAAAAGAAAAATAAACATTAAGATTTTACATTTTCTCTGAATTATATATATATATATATATTATTGAATATTTATTAATTAACAATAACTAGCGATGAAAAATACTTTTTATTTATTAACTTGGTTGATAAAAAAAGTGATATTAATAAATAATTACATTAAATCAAATAAAATTATATTACAATAATGTTAGTAAATTTAAATTACAAAGAACCAACCATAATTAAAAGTCATAAATTATTAATAATTAAACATTTTTAACCGAAACATAATTAAAAGTCATAAATTATTAATAATTAAATATTTTTTGTGAATAAAACAGACTATTGTAGTGCATTTTTTTTTTATGAAAAAATACTATTTTTTTTTTTACTACATTTTTTCTACTTAAAAATGTAATTGTGTTAATTGTTATTTCTTTGCATTTGAAAACTGTTTCTGCACCACGTTTTTAACCACATGTGTTTATGATGGTTGTAAAAAAAAAAGTAAAAGAAACATTTTAGTAATATGGTGCATAAACATTATGAGACATACTCCGTAGGACAAATTGAGGGTCATAAAGTAAGCCATATGACATTATTTAGCTTGAAAAAAGCCTGTTTGTTGCTCTAAAGACAAGCGAGAGGCAGTAAAGAGCGGCTCAGACGTGCCTGATGCCGTGGATGTTCTTGATGGCGTAGCTGATCTCCTTGCGCAGCTCCTTCTCATCAAACTCCATCTGAAGACAGACAACACAGATGATAACTAACACACCAGCAACCCAGAACCTCGTTCAGATCTGCATGTTTCACCAAAAACTCTTGCATTGTGATTTATTTGAATGTTTTACCCCTTTCTCAATTGTCAATTGTGTGGGAAAAGTGATTTTATACTATATTAATAATATTATATTCAGTTATAATGTATAACAATATTAATATATTATAGAATTTTTTTTCAATAATTATGATATTTTATATATATTTTAAAAGATGTCTCTTATGCTCCCCTGCTGCATTTATTTGATATAAATAAAGTAATACGAAATATTTTATTAATATTTTAATATATTGAAATCGCATCACATCGACAATAGTTCTTTTAAAATGTGATTATATTTTATAATATTATTTTTACTGTATTTTCATCAAATAAATGCAACCTTTTTTTTATTGTCTATTTAGTTACATTATAAATGAACCCAAAGTTATATACACACACACACACACACACACACATTTACATTTATTTCATTTATTCAATAGTATAATAAAATAATTACAGTGATAATTATTATGGTAATAAAAATATATAATAGTTAGGTATAAATGATGATATTTTAACTACTGAAAATGATTTATTTTTCCATTACAGAAAAAAGGAATTTGGTTGCATGTGCTTTACTGTCGTGAAAATAATGGAATAATGCAAATGTATTGCTTTGATTTTGGCTTGAGATGTTTTAGCATCACATTATGGATTAGTATGAGAGTTTTTGCATCGCAAGGCCAATATATTGGAAACATAACAGAGTAATATTAAATAAGAGATTCAAACTCCATCAATGAGCAGGAACTCATGACTGAATGCAGTGATATTCATAAGCTCCAGAAACCGCAGACAGATCTGTGGATCAACTACTTCCTGTTGGCTGCTGCAGACAGTGTTTTATTGTGTGTGTGTGTGTGTGTGTGTGTGTGTGTTCCAGGCCACAGGAAAGCGGAATGTTTTACTCATAAAGGCTGTGATGAGGCTGCGCCGAGACTCATGTGTTACTGCAGAACGATTCAGAGACTCATTAACTACATTTGTAATCTCTTCTTTTAACCAAGGCTGCATTTAATTGATCAAAAATTCAGTAAAAATTGCTAAATATTATTAGAATATAAACATCTGTTTTCTGTGTGAATCTGTGTTAAAGTGTAATTTATTTATTTCTGTGATGCTCCGCTGTATTTTCAGCATCATTCCTCCAGTCTTCAGTGTCACATGATCTTCAGAAATCAGGAAAATATGATGATTTACTGCTCAAGAAACATTTCTGATTATTATCAGTGTTGAACACAGTTGTGCTGCGCAATATTTTTTGTGAAAAACTATGATTCACAGATGAATAGAAAGTAGAACAATAGAAAATCATTTAAAATAGAATCTTTTGTAACATTATAAATGTATTTACTTTTCATCTCATTCATTTCATTTAATGCCTACTTGTTGAATAAAAGTGTAAATTTATAATTTTTTAACGTTTAATGTTTCAACACTGATAATAATCAGAAATGTTTCTTGAGCAGTAAATCATCATATTTTCCTGATTTCTGAAGATCATGTGACACTGAAGACTGGAGGAATGATGCTGAAAATACAGCGGAGCATCACAGAAATACATTACACTTTAACACAGATTCACACAGAAAACTGCTGTTTTAAATAGTAATAATATTTCACTATTTTTTCTGTATTTGTGATTAAATAGAAGCAGCTGCACAGACTCTACATCAGGACTCAGGCGTGCTGGTGTAAATGCAAAGCCTCAGACTCATAATTCTTAATGTGTGTGTTTGCATTTATCATGTCTTATGAACGGTGAGTGGAAAATCACACCTTCACCAGCTCGAAGGGGAAGCGCTCGTGGAAGATGCGATTGATTTTGGCTCCTCCAGACAGCTCATCCGTGTCTATCTGATCTCCAGAGCCCTCGATGCGCTTCTCGAAGTCCACCGAGAACTGCTGCACCATCCTGAAACCAACCATACATACACTGAGCATTCATCATCTGCAGATCTGTCTCAGACGGTGACGGTGACGGTGACGGTGACGGTGAGGGACTGACTGCAGCAGGGCTTTGGTCTTCCGGGACGGATCGTCAGGACGGAAGTTCTTGTATTCCTCCACTTCCTTCTCGATGGACAGCAGCTGACTCTGCAGTTTAGCACGCAGCCCGGGGAGCGTGTCTCGGATGTGATTGGTCAGTTGCTGCAGAAGAGAGAAGAGAAAACAGAGATGAAAGACCAAGACAATCCGACTGAAGGATGAAGATTCATTCACACAATAATAATAGTCAACTTTATTTTAATACAGCGCTGTTAAACGGTACTTCTCAAAGTGCTTTGCAAAGGAAAAGCATTCCATTTGAGTTCATCCGCATTTGCATTTTCTCAGAAATCATGTTTTTTTTCATCTCAACCCAACTGCAGTTGGGTTATTTTGACTAGGTTAATAAACAAACAAAAAACAGATAACATCATAACATGACTTTATTTCTCATGACAATAAAAGGTCATGTATCGTATTATTTGTATCTAGCCTAATTAATATTCATGAGCTTTATCACCTGGTTGAGCGTTTTCTGCAGGAACGGCGTTCCCATGCGGTCGGCCAGGTGTCTGTAACCGGGATGAGACAGGAAAAACTTCCTCTCCGCCGCCATAGCAGCGTTGATATCCTTCTTCCCGTCGATGTCTTTCTGACTGCGGTTCACCACACCGATGTAACCTGGAGTCAGACAAACACATCAGAGATAGATGGGTTTAAACGAGTACAAGTGACTGTAGTTCAGATCACTGGAGAGAAACCTCAGATGAAGAGGTTAAACTCTCCAGTCTCTGACTCCAGTGACGTGGCTCGAGCGTCTGAAAGCCAGGGTCCGTCTCAAGCGTGTTTGTGGTTTTCATGAGTGGAAGACGAGATGAAGACATGTTTGATGGGAAAACCTGAAGTGTGGACGTGAGCTGCGAGTGGAAAAGCTCTACGTCAGCCCAGACTTTCCCATAAATATGCTTTATTGCCCAGCAAAGAAAGAAAACAATGTTTTTTCCAGATGAAGGTATTCTGGTATTCTCCCTTTCCTCTGAAACACAGATGTTACTCCACTAGAGGGAAACAGAGAGGTGCTGTTTGATCGCTGATGTTTCAGCTGTGCAGTGCTTTACCATAGTAAACCAAAATAACTTACTAGTAGCTCTAGTTTCTGTTTTATAATCAATATCTAGACTTTTACACAGAGAAAAATAGTGAAAATTAAAAAAATATATATTTTCATTGATATACATTTTTTTTCGGCATGCCTATAAAAAAAACTAGTAAATTATTTTTTTATTTAATTATTAAAAAAGATATATTTTATTCAAATATATTTGGATGTAATGCAGTATTTACTTTTTGCCCGCAGCCATCAATCAAGTTGTTAGTTAAACAAAAAATGTGTAAAACTTTAAATAAGTAATTTTAGAAAATCTAAAAAAAAATTATATTTTATTCATTTATTTATTTTCCAACATTAGATTATTATACATTTATTGAAATATTAATTTTAATTTTTAAGGGCATCCAATCAGAACCTTTTTTTAAATTGAAATTAAAATCACTTCTAATAAATTAAATATAATCTAAATAATAAATTTCTGATGAATGAGGAATATAAGTGGCTGGCTGGCACAGTTTTTCAGCATAAAACAAAGCAATAGAAACTGTTGAAGAAATGTGATTTTGAGGGCATTAAGATGTCACAGAGAGCTGGATTATTATGGATTATTTTGACCTCTCCGCAGCGGCAGAAGCTTGTTTTCCAGGATATCCCGAGCATCGGTCCCTTCATCCATCAGATCCAGTTTAGTGATCACACCGATGGTCCGCAGACCTGCCCACACACACACACACACACACACACACACACACAGAGATCACATAAGATCTGAAAACAGCACACATGCTCAAATGAACCTAAAGCTGCTTTACATTTTTCTGATCCAAGGTTTCACACATTAAGGCCTTAAAAGGGTCTTAAATCAGAGCTGAAAGTCTTAAATTCAGGAAGTAATGGAATTAAATATTGTATACACTGCAAAAGTACAAATGCAGATTTGAAGTCTTGTTTTCTGAGAAATTAAACAAAATTAAAGTTTATGGTTAAAACAAGAACACGCAAAACTGTCAATATTTTCAAACTTTATATTTAGAGACAATATTGACTCATTGTTTACCATTCAGTTTTTTCATTTGGTCCTAAAACATCTTGAAAATAAGTTCCTAAATGCATTTCAGGGGCAAGGAAATACATTTCCAGTCTTACTGTAGCTACATTTAGGCTAAATACAGATGTGGATGGCCTACTAGAGATCAAAACTAGATTTATAATGATTTAATAATATTGCATTTTTAATTATGTTCCTCGCTGAAGCTTAATAAATGTGTTATATGTTCTCACACGTTATAGACAACAAATCAAGTTTTTCTTTAAAATATGTGAAAGCATTGTCTTGGACTGAAATATACTGAGGGAAAATCTTTATTTTTAAATGCTTTAAAAAAAAATCTATATTTGTATATTTAACATATTTTTTTTCAGAAATATACAAAGAAATGGGCAAAAAATATTTAGAATATTTTAACAATTTAACTTTAATTTAACAATTTTAACAATATATTTTGAGTAAAAATAAAACATTTTAAAAATTGTTAACATTTTGTAATGTATTTTAAAATATATTTGACCATATTTGGGGGGTAGAGGTGGACTAAATATAGAATATTCTATTTAGTTTAGAGGTTTTTTTACCCATTTTGGCCAGTGTTTAATGTGACTGTCACACAAACAGTCTTTATTTGAGCACAACAGTGTTTGTGGACGTGTGTGTCAGAGATCACACACACCCTGCGGGTCGACTTCTTTGGCGATCTTCAGGGCGTCAGAGTTGGCCAGGTCAGAGTTGGCGGGCGACACGGCCAGCAGCAGACAGTTGTCTTTGGTCACAAACTGCATCAGCATTTCTCTGATCTGATGCTCGATGTCTGCGGGCTGATCTCCCACCGGCACTTTAGTCATCCCCGGCAGATCCACCAGAGTCAGGTTCAGCACTGCACACACACACACACACACACAGTCACCCTCAGAACATCCTGACACCCATCGTATGTGCTACTGTGAGGTTTGTGATCGGACCGTTAGGGGAGTAGACGCGCAGGTTGATGGGCACGGGAGAAATGCCTTTATTCTGTCCTGTGATTCGATCCGTCTCCGCCTCGATCTCCTGACGCACCTCATCGAAGTCTGTGAACTTCTTCCCCTTACAGTGGAGGAACTCGGCATATTCTGAGAGGAAACGGTATAAAACACATCATCAAAGTGAAATTACTAGTACTGTTTAGCAACAGATCAAACTGAGTTTATCACATCATTAAAAAAGCATCTGATGTGTTTGTGCAGGTGAGAAGCCCCGGATTAGACTGAGGCTCACCTGTTGGGCAGTTGATGAGCTGCAGGACAAGAGGACGGCGTGTGACGATGCCAGAGCCGCGCGGGAGAAAATCCCTGTGCAACAGAGGGACAGCAAGGTGAGTGACCAAACACTGCAGCGCTCTGAGGTCAACCCTGGACATGCATCTGAGTCTAGCCCTCCTCTCTACAGGGACACCAAACACTCTGAAGATACATATATGTAGTTTAGTGTGGGAATGCAAAAGAAATGTTGAAAGTAAAATACATTTTACAATTTGTGGCCCTAGACCACAAAACTAGTCTAAATATTCAAACTATTGAGAAAATCATCTTTAAAGTTGTTCAAATGAAGTTCTTAGCAATGCATATTACTAATCAAACATGACGTTTTGATATATTTACAAAATATCTTTACCTAATATCCTAATGATTCTCTCCATAAAAGAGAAATGGATAATATTGACTCATACAATGTATTGTTGTCTATTGCTACAAATATACCCCAGGTTTAATTTTATGCACTTTTAACATTTTATTTTAGCTAGTTGCTAAGGCAACATTTCTCATTTTCATTGAGGCATTAAAATAACTAAACCTATTAAGTAAAAAAGCATAATACTGTATAGACCTTTGAAGAAAAAAAAACGAATGAAAAAGACAAAAATGACAAAATTACTAACATGTTAACTTAAATTCAAATGAGAACAGAAAATAAAAACTTTTAATTCAATAAACTAAACATCAACAATCAGTGATGCTAAAATAAATTACTTTACTTTATTTTAAGTGCTAACTATTAAAAAAAGTTTAAGAGTTGCAGAAATATCAAAGGTAAGAAGATGCTTAAAATGCTTAGTTTTATGCTTTGTAGTGTGAATCTATCGCTCGTGTCTGCAGGAAAGATAAGATAAATATAATAAATTATACCTGAATTATATTTAATTTGATGCATTTTTTTTAAATCTTTCATATTTGCAGAACAAATACTGTCCATAATTTAATGTGCTTAGCTGGAAAAAAAATATACATGTATATATATATATATATATATATATATACATTAGAAAAATAAAAACTAATTCCATGTATTAACACTTACTGTCCTAAGAAAATAATACTGAAAACATAAAATATATGTAAACTGAAATACAATTAAATATAATAAAAACATAAATACTAAACACTAAGTTAACAAAAAAATTAATTAACATTTAAATTTGTATTTAATTTAACTTGATTAAATATGATTAACAATTAGAAATAAAATTATAAAACTAACTAAAATTAAATACAATTTTAATTCTAAATATTAATAAAAAAGCTAGAACAGTCTCTCACTTTGTCTGATCCTCTATGAACTTGGAACAGATCTCAGTTTAAAAGAGGATCAATCAACCCTGAGATCTGAGTGCTAAAACAGATCATATTACAGTCGCTTAGAATAATATATAAAAAAAATGAATTTGACCGGACGTGTTATCATGAGATTCACCAAACACTCGCATCCCTGCAGCTGT